>NW_027467777.1:19535622-19706356 GCF_004210375.1 Tachypleus tridentatus
CAATGGTTTATCTTCTCTACTACATGTGTTAAGACACAAGTAACAAAACGGTTTATCTTCTACTACATCTGTTAAGACACAAGTAACAAAACGGTTTATCTTCTACTACATGTCTTAAGACACAAGTAACAAAAACGGTTTATCTTCTACTACATCTGTTAAGACACAAGTAACAAACAACGGTTTATCTTCTACTACATCTGTTAAGACACAAGTAACAAACAACGGTTTATCTTCTACTACATGTGTTAAGACACAAGTAACAAACAACGATTTATCTTCTACTACATGTGTTAAGACAAGTAACAAACAACGGTTTATCTTCTACTACATGTGTTAAGACACAAGTAACAAACAGTTGTTTATCTTCTACTACATGTTAAGTTAAGACACAAGTAACAAAAGACAACGGTTTATCTTCTACTACATGTGTTAGACACAAGTAACAAACAACGGTTTATCTTCTACTACATGTGTTAAGACACAAGTAACAAACAGTTGTTTATCTTCTACTACATGTGTTAAGACAAGTAACAAACAACGGTTTATCTTCTACTACATCTGTCAAAAGACAAGTAACAAACAGCGGTTATATTCTACTACATCTGTCAAAAGACAAGTAACAAACAGCGGTTATATTCTACTACATCTGTAAGAAGACAAGTAACAAACAGCGGTTATATTCTACTACATCTGTCAAAAGACAAGTAACAAACAGCGGTTATATTCTATTCCATCTGTCAAAGACAAGTAACAAACAGCGGTTATCTTCTACTACATCTGTCAAAGACAAGTAACAAACAACGGTTATCTTCTACTACATCTATGAAAAGACAAGTAACAAACAACGGTTTATCTTCTACTACATCTGATAAAATACACAAGTAACAAAACGGTTTATCTTCTATTACATCTGTTAAGACACAAGTAACAAACAACGGTTTATCTTTTACTACATGTGTTAAGACACAAGTAACAAACAACGGTTTATCTTCTACTACACGTGTTAGGACACAACTAACAAACAACGGTTTATCTTCTACTACATCTGTTAAGACAAAAGTAAGTAAACGGTTTATCTTCTACTACATCTGTTAAGACAGAAGTAACAAACAACGGTTTATTTTCTACTACATCTGTTAAGACACAAGTAACAAAACGGTTTATCTTCTACTGCATGTGTTAAGACACAAGTAACAAACAACGGTTTATCATTTGCTACACGTGTTAAGACAAAAGTAAAACCAACGGTGTATCTTCTACTACATCTGTTAAGACACAAGTGACAAAACGGTTTATCTTGTTCTACATGTGTTAAGACACAAGTAACAAAACGGTTTATCTTCTACTATATGTGTTAAGACACAAGTAACACAACGGTTTATCTTCTACTACATTTATTAAGACACAAGTAACAAACAACGGTTTATCTTCTACTACATGTGTTAAGACACAAGTAACACAACGGTTTATCTTCTACTACATCTATTAAGACACAAGTAACAAACAACGGTTTATCTTCTACTACATGTGTTAAGACACAAGTAACAAACAACGGTTTATCTTCTACTACATTTCTTAAGACACAAGGACAAACAACGGTTTATCTTCTACTACATGTGTTAAGACACAAGTAACAAACAACGGTTTATCTTCTACTATATGTGTTAAGACACAAGTTACATAACGGTGTATCTTCTACTACATCTATTAAGACACAAGTAACACAACGGTTTATATTCTACAACTTCTTTTAAGACTACAAGTAATAAACAATGGTTTATCTTCTAGTACATCTATTAAGACACAAGTCACAAACAACGGTTTATATTCTACTTCATTTGTTAAGACACAAGTAACAAAATAGTTTATCTTCTTCTACATGTTTTAAGACACAAGTAACAAACAACGGTTTATCTTCTTCTACATGTGTTAAGACAAGTAACAAACAACGGTTTATCTTCTACTACATGTGTTAAGACACAAGTAACAAACAGTTGTTTATCTTATACTACATGTGTTAAGACACAAGTTACAAACAACGGTTTATCTTCTACTACATGTGTTAAGACACAAGTAACAAACAACGGTTTATCTTCTATTACATGTGTTAAGACACAAGTAACAAACAACGGTTTATCTTCTACTACATGTGTTAAGACACAAGTAACACAACGGTTTATCTTCTACTACATCTATTAAGACACAAGTAACAAACAACGGTTTATCTTCTACTACATGTGTTAAGACACAAGTAACAAACAACGGTTTATCTTCTACTACATGTGTTAAGACACAAGAAACACAATGGTTTATCTTCTACAACATCTGTTAAGACACAAGTAACAAACAACGGTTTATCTTCTACTACATCTATTAAGACACAAGTAACAAACAATGGTTTATCTTCTAGTACATCTATTAAGACACAAGTCACAAACAACGGTTTATATTCTACTTCATCTGTTAAGACACAAGTAACAAACAACGGTTTATCTTCTACTACATCTGTCAAAATACAAGTCACAAACAACGGTTATCTTCTACTATATCTGTCAAAAGACAAGTAACAACCACTACATCTGTCAAAAGACAAGAAACGAACAGAGGTTACCTTCTACTACATCTGTGAAAACACAAGTAACAAACATCGGTTATCTTCTACTACATCTGTCAAAAGACAAGTAACAAACAGCGGTTATATTCTACTACATCTGTCAAAAGACAAGTAACAAACAGCGGTTATATTCTACTACATCTGTAAGAAGACAAGTAACAAACAGCGGTTATATTCTACTACATCTGTCAAAAGACAAGTAACAAACAGCGGTTATATTCTATTCCATCTGTCAAAAGACAACTAACAAACAGCGGTTATCTTCTATACATCTGTCAAATGACAAGTAACAAACAACGGTTATCTTCTACTACATTTATGAAAAGACATGTAACAAACAACGGTTTATCTTCTACTACGTCTGATAAAATAAAAGTAACAAAACGGTTTATCTTCTATTACATCTGTTAAGACACAAGTAACAAACAACGGTTTATCTTTTACTACATGTGTTAAGACACAAGTAACAAACAACGGTTTATCTTCTACTACACGTGTTAGGACACAACTAACAAACAACGGTTTATCTTCTACTACATCTGTTAAGACAAAAGTAAGTAAACGGTTTATCTTCTACTACATCTGTTAAGACACAAGTAACAAACAACGGTTTATTTTCTACTACATCTGTTAAGACACAAGTAACAAAACGGTTTATCTTCTACTGCATGTGTTAAGACACAAGTAACAAACAACGGTTTATCATTTGCTACACGTGTTAAGACAAAAGTAAAACCAACGGTGTATCTTCTACTACATCTGTTAAGACACAAGTGACAAAACGGTTTATCTTGTTCTACATGTGTTAAGACACAAGTAACAAAACGGTTTATCTTCTACTATATGTGTTAAGACACAAGTAACACAACGGTTTATCTTCTACTACATTTATTAAGACACAAGTAACAAACAACGGTTTATCTTCTACTACATGTGTTAAGACACAAGTAACACAACGGTTTATCTTCTACTACATCTATTAAGACACAAGTAACAAACAACGGTTTATCTTCTACTACATGTGTTAAGACACAAGTAACAAACAACGGTTTATCTTCTACTACATTTCTTAAGACACAAGGACAAACAACGGTTTATCTTCTACTACATGTGTTAAGACACAAGTAACAAACAACGGTTTATCTTCTACTATATGTGTTAAGACACAAGTTACATAACGGTGTATCTTCTACTACATCTATTAAGACACAAGTAACAAACAACGGTTTATCTTCTACTACATGTGTTAAGACACAAGTAACAAACAACGGTTTATCTTCTACTACATGTGTTAAGACACAAGAAACACAACGGTTTATCTTCTACAACATCTTTTAAGACACAAGTAACACAACGGTTTATATTCTACAACTTCTTTTTAGACTACAAGTAATAAACAATGGTTTATCTTCTAGTACATCTATTAAGACACAAGTCACAAACAACGGTTTATATTCTACTTCATTTGTTAAGACACAAGTAACAAAATGGTTTATCTTCTTCTACATGTTTTAAGACACAAGTAACAAAACGGTTTATCTTCTACTATATGTGTTAAGACACAAGTAACACAACGGTTTATCTTCTACTACATCTATTAAGACACAAGTAACAAACAACGGTTTATCTTCTATAACATGTGTTAAGACACAAGTAACAAACAACGGTTTATCTTCTTCTACATGTGTTAAGACAAGTAACAAACAACGGTTTATCTTCTACTACATGTGTTAAGACACAAGTAACAAACAGTTGTTTATCTTATACTACATGTGTTAAGACACAAGTTACAAACAACGGTTTATCTTCTACTACATGTGTTAAGACACAAGTAACAAACAACGGTTTATCTTCTATTACATGTGTTAAGACACAAGTAACAAACTACGGTTTATCTTCTACTATATGTGTTAAGACAAAAGTAACCTAACGGTGTATCTTCTACTACATCTATTAAGACACAAGTGACAAACAACGGTTTATCTTCTACTACATGTGTTAAGACACAAGTAACAAACAACGGTTTATCTTCTACTACATGTGTTAAGACACAAGAAACACAACGGTTTATCTTCTACAACATCTGTTAAGACACAAGTAACACAACGGTTTATATTCTACTACTTCTATTACGACACAAGTAACAAACAATGGTTTATCTTCTAGTACATCTATTAAGACACAAGTCACAAACAACGGTTTATATTCTACTTCATCTGTTAAGACACAAGTAACAAAATGGTTTATCTTCTTCTACATGTGTTAAGACACATGTAACAAAACGGTTTATCTTCTACTATATGTGTTAAGACACAAGTAACACAACGGTTTATCTTCTACTACATCTATTAAGACACAAGTAACAAACAACGGTTTATTTTCTACTACATGTGTTAAGACACAAGTAAAAAACAACGGTTTATCTTCTACTACATGTGTTAAGACACAAGAAACACAACGGTTTATCTTCTACAACATCTGTTAAGACACAAGTAACACAACGGTTTATATTCTACTACTTCTATTAAGACACAAGTAACAAACAATGGTTTATCTTCTAGTACATCTATTAAGACACAAGTAACAAACAACGGTTTATCTTCTATTACATCTATTAAGACACAAGTAACAAACAACGGTTTATCTTCTACTACATCTGTTAAGACACAAGTAACAAAATTGTTTATCTTCTTCTACATGTCTTAAGACACAAGTAACAAAACGATTTATCTTCTACTATATGTGTTAAGACACAAGTAACACAACTGTTTATCTTCTACTACATCTATAAGGACACAAGTAACAAACAACTGTTTATCTTCTACTACATGTGTTAAGACACAAGTAACACATTCGTTTATCTTCTACTACATCTATTAAGACACAAGTAACAAACAACGGTTTATCTTCTACTACATGTGTTAAGACACAAGTAACAAACAACGGTTTATCTTCTACTACATGTGTTAAGACACAAGAAACACAACGGTTTATCTTCTACAACATCTGTTAAGACACAAGTAACACAACGGTTTATATTCTACTACTTCTATTAAGACACAAGTAACAAACAATGGTTTATCTTCTAGTACATCTATTAAGACACAAGTCACAAACAACGGTTTATATTCTACTTCATCTGTTAAGACACAAGTAACAAAATGGTTTATCTTCTTCTACATGTCTTAAGACACAAGTAACAAAACGGTTTATCTTCTACTATATGTGTTAAGACACAAGTAACACAACGGTTTATCTTCTACTACATCTATTAAGACACAAGTAACAAACAACGGTTTATCTTCTACTACATGTGTTAAGACACAAGTAACAAACAACGGTTTATCTTCTACTACATGTGTTAAGACAAGTAACAAACAACGGTTTATCTTCTACTACATGTGTTAAGACACAAGTAACAAACAGTTGTTTATCTTATACTACATGTGTTAAGACACAAGTAACAAACAACGGTTTATCTTCTACTACATGTGTTAGACACAAGTAACAAACAACGGTTTATCTTCTACTACATGTGTTAAGACACAAGTAACAAACAACGGTTTATCTTCTACTACATCTGTTAAGACACAAGTAACAAACAACGGTTTATCTTCTACTACATGTGTTAAGACACAAGTAACAAACAACGGTTTATCTTCTACTACATGTGTTAAGACACAAGAAACACAACGGTTTATCTTTTACAACATCTGTTAAGACACAAGTAACACAACGGTTTATATTCTACTACTTCTATTAAGACACAAGTAACAAACAATGGTTTATCTTCTAGTACATCTATTAAGACACAAGTCACAAACAACGGTTTATATTCTACTACATCTGTTAAGACACAAGTAACAAAATGGTTTATCTTCTTCTACATGTGTTAAGACACAAGTAACAAAACGGTTTATCTTCTACTATATGTGTTAAGACACAAGTAACACAACGGTTTATCTTCTACTACATCTATTAACACACAAGTAACAAACAACGGTTTATTTTCTACTACATGTGTTAAGACACAAGTAACAAACAACGGTTTATCTTCTACTACATGTGTTAAGACACAAGAAACACAACGGTTTATCTTCTACAACATCTGTTAAGACACAAGTAACACAACAGTTTATATTCTACTACTTCTATTAAGACACAAGTAACAAACAATGGTTTATCTTCTAGTACATCTATTAAGACACAAGTCACAAACAACGGTTTATATTCTACTTCATCTGTTAAGACACAAGTAACAAAAGGGTTTATCTTCTTCTACATGTCTTAAGACACAAGTAACAAAACGGTTTATCTTCTACTATATGTGTTAAGACACAAGTAACACAACTGTTTATCTTCTACTACATCTATTTAGACAGAAGTAACAAACAACGGTTTATCTTCTACTACATGTTTTAAGACACAAGTAACAAACAACGGTTTATCTTCTACTACATCTGTTAAGACACAAGTAACAAACAACGGTTTATCTTCTACTACATCTGTTAAGACACAAGTAACAATCAATGGTTTATCTTCTAGTACATCTATTAAGACACAAGTAACAAACAACGGTTTATCTTCTACTACATCTGTTAAGACACAAGTAACAAAATTGTTTATCTTCTTCTACATGTCTTAAGACACAAGTAACAAAACGGTTTATCTTCTACTATATGTGTTAAGACACAAGTAACACAACGGTTTATCTTCTACTACATCTATAAGGACACAAGTAACAAACAACGGTTTATCTTCTACTACATGTGTTAAGACACAAGTAACAAACAACGGTTTATCTTCTACTACATGTGTTAAGACACAAGTAACTAACAACGTTTTATCTTCTACTACATCTGTTAAGACACAAGTAACAAACAACGGTTTATCTTCTACTACATGTGTTAAGACACAAGTAACAAACAACGGTTTATCTTCTACTACATGTGTTAAGACACAAGTAACAAACAACGGTTTATCTTCTACTACATGTGTTAAGACACAAGTAAAAAACAACGGTTTATCTTCTACTACATGGTTAAGACACAAGTAACAAACAACGGTTTATCTTCTACTACATGTGTTAAGACACAAGTAACAAAACGGTTTATCTTCTACTACATGTGTTAAGACACAAGTAACAAACAACGGTTTATCTTCTACTACATCTGTCAAAACACAAGTAACAAACAACGGTTATCTTCTACTATATCTGTCAAAAGACAAGCAACAACCACTACATCTGTCAAAGACAAGAAACAAACAGCGGTTATCTTCTACTACATCTGTCAAAGACAAGTAACAAACAGCGGTTATCTTCTACTACATCTGTCAAAAGACAAGTAACAAACAGCGGTTATATTCTACTACATCTGTCAAAAGACAAGTAACAAACATCGGTTATATTCTACTACATTTATCAAAAGACAAGTAACAAACATCGGTTATCTTCTACTACATCTGTCAAAAGACAAGTAACAAACAGCGGTTATTTTTTACTACATCTGTCAAAGACAAGTAACAAACAGCGGTTATCTTCTACTACATCTGTCAAAAGACAAGTAACAAACATCGGTTTTCTTCTACTACATCTGTCAAAGACAAATAACAAACAGCGGTTATCTTCTACTACATCTGTCAAAAGACAAAAAAGAAACAGCGGTTATATTCCACTACATGTATCAAAAGACAAGTAACAAACATCGGTTATCTTCTACTCCATCTGTCAAAAGACAACTAACAATCAACAGTTATCTTCTGCTACATCTGTCAAAAGACAAGTAACAAACAGCGGTTATATTTTACCTCATTTATCAAAAGACAAGTAACAAATATCGGTTATCTTCTACTACATCTGTCAAAAGACAAATAACAAACATCGGTTATCTTCTACTACATCTGTCAAAAGACAAGTAACAAATATCGGTTATCTTCTATACATCTGTCAAAAGACAAGTAACAAACAACGGTTATCTTCTACTACATCTGTCAAAAGACAAGTAACAAACATCGGTTATCTTCTACTACATCTGTCAAAGACAAGTAACAAACAACGGTTATCTTCTATTACATTTATGAAAAGACAAGTAACAAACAACGGTTTATCTTCTACTACATCTGATAAAATAAAGTAACAAAACGGTTTATCATCTACTACATCTGTTAAGACACATGTAACAAACAACGGTTTATCTTCTTCTACATTTGTTAAGACACAATTAACAAACAATGGTTTATCTTCTATTACATGTGTTATACACAAGTAACAAAAACGGTTTATCTTTTTACTACATGTGTTAAGACACAAGTAACAAACAACGGTTTATCTTCTACTACATTTGTTAAGACACAAGTAACAAAAAACGGTTTATCTTCTACTACATGTGTTAAGACACAAGTAAACAAACAACGGTTTATCTTCTTCTACATTTGTTAAGACACAAGTAACAAACAATGGTTTATCTTCTACTACATGTGTTATACACAAGTAACAAAAACGGTTTATCTTCTACTACATGTGTTAAGACACAAGTAACAAACAACGGTTTATCTTCTACTACATTTGTTAAGACACAAATAACAAACAACGGTTTATCTTCTACTACATGTGTTAAGACACAAGAAACAAACAACGGTTTATCTTCTACTACATCCATTAAGACACAAGTAACAAACAACGGTTTATCTTCTACTACATCTATTAAGACACAAGTAACAAACAACGGTTTATCTTCTACTACATCTGTCAAAAGACAAGTGACAAACATTGGTTATCTTCTACTACATCTTTTAAAAGACAAGTAACAAACAGCGGTTATCTTCTATACATCTGTCAAAAGACAAGTAACAAACAGCGGTTATCTTCTACTACATCTGTCAAAAGACAAAGTAACAAACAACGGTTATCTTTTACTACATTTATGAAAAGACAAGTAACAAACAACGTTTTATCTTCTACTACATCTGATAAAATAAAAGTAACAAAACGGTTTATCTTCTACTACATCTGTTAAGACACAAATAACAAACAACGGTTTATCTTCTACTACATCCATTAAGACACAAGTATCAAACAACGGTTTATCTTTTACTACATCTGTTAAGACACAAGTAAGAAACAATGGTTTATCTTCTACTACATCTATTAAGACACAAGTAACAAAACGGTTTATCTTCTACTATATGTTTTAAGACACAAGTAACAAACAACGGTTTATCTTCTACTACATGTGTTAAGACGCAAGAAACAAACAACGGTTTATCTTCTACTACATCCATTAAGACACAAGTAACAAACAACGGTTTATCTTCTACTACATCTATTAAGACACAAGTAACAAACAACGGTTATCTTCTACTACATCTTTTAAAAGACAAGTAACAAACAGCGGTTATCTTCTACTACATCTGTCAAAAGACAAGTAACAAACATTGGTTATCTTCTACTACATCTTTTAAAAGACAAGTAACAAACAGCGGTTATCTTCTATACATCTGTCAAAAGACAAGTAACAAACAGCGGATATCTTCTATACATCTGTCAAAAGACAAGTAACAAACAGCGGTTATATTCTACTACATCTGTCAAAAGAAAAGTAACAAACAACGGTTATCTTCTATTACATTTATGAAAAGACAAGTAACAAACAACGTTTTATCTTCTACTACATCTGATAAAAGAAAGTAACAAAACGGTTTATCTTCTACTACATCTGTTAAGACACAAGTAACAAACAACGGTTATCTTCTACTACATCTTTTAAAAGACAAGTAACAAACAGCGGTTATCTTCTACTACATCTGTCAAAAGACAAGTAACAAACATTGGTTATCTTCTACTACATCTTTTAAAAGACAAGTAACAAACAGCGGTTATCTTCTATACATCTGTCAAAAGACAAGTAACAAACAGCGGTTATCTTCTATACATCTGTCAAAAGACAAGTAACAAACAGCGGTTATCTTCTACTACATCTGTCAAAAGAAAAGTAAGAAACAATGGTTATCTTTTATTACATTTATGAAAAGACAAGTAACAAACAACGTTTTATCTTCTACTACGTCTGATAAAATAAAAGTAACAAAACGTTTTATCTTCTACTACATCTGTTAAGACACAAATAACAAACAAAGGTTTATCTTCTACTACATC
Organism: Tachypleus tridentatus; assembly: GCF_004210375.1. NCBI lineage: Eukaryota > Metazoa > Arthropoda > Merostomata > Xiphosura > Limulidae > Tachypleus > Tachypleus tridentatus. The sequence goes on from NW_027467777.1 coordinate 19,546,395, forward strand.
CATTAAGACACAAGTAACAAACAACGGTTTATCTTTTACTACATCTATTAAGACACAAGTAACAAACAACGTTTTATCTTCTACTACATGTGTTAAGACATAAGTAACAAAACGGTTTATCTTCTACTACATCCATTAAGACACAAGTAACAAACCACGGTTTATCTTTTACTACATCTATTAAGACACAAGTAACAAACAACGGTTTATTTTCTACTACATGTGTTAAGACATAAGTAACAAAACGGTTTATCTTCTACTACATGTGTTAAGACACAAGTAACAAACAACGGTTTATCTTCTACTACATGTGTTAAAACACAAGTAACAAAACGGTTTATCTTCTACTACATCTATTAAGACACAAGTAACAAACTACGGTTTATCGACTACTACATGTGTTAAGACAGAAGTAACTAAACTGTTTATCTTCTACTACATCTATTAAGACACAAGTAACAAACAACGGTTTATCTTCTACTACATGTGTTAAGACACAAGTAACAAAACGGTTTATCTTTTGCTACACGTGTTAAGACACAAGTAAAATCAACGGTTTATCTTCTACTACATCCATTAAGACACAAGTAACAAACAACGGCTTATCTTTTACTACATCTATTAAGACACAAGTAACAAACAACGTTTTATCTTCTACTACATGTGTTAAGACATAAGTAACAAAACGGTTTATCTTCTACTACATGTGTTAAGACGCAAGTAACAAACAACGGTTTATCTTCTACTACATCCATTAAGACACAAGTAACAAACAACGGTTTATCTTTTACTACATCTATTAAGACACAAGTAACAAACAACGGTTTATCTTCTACTACATCTGTTAAGACACAAGTAACAATCAATGGTTTATCTTCTAGTACATCTATTAAGACACAAGTAACAAACAACGGTTTATCTTCTACTACATATGTTAAGACACAAGTAACAAAATTGTTTATCTTCTTCTACATGTCTTAAGACACAAGTAACAAAACGGTTTATCTTCTACTATATGTGTTAAGACACAAGTAACACAACTGTTTATCTTCTACTACATCTATAAGGACACAAGTAACAAACAACGGTTTATCTTCTACTACATGTGTTAAGACACAAGTAACAAACAACGGTTTATCTTCTACTACATGTGTTAAGACACAAGTAACTAACAACGTTTTATCTTCTACTACATCTGTTAAGACACAAGTGACAAACAACGGTTTATCTTCTACTACATGTGTTAAGACACAAGTAACAAACAATAGTTTATCTTCTACTACATGTGTTAAGACACAAGTAACAAACAACGGTTTATCTTCTACTACATGTGTTAAGACACAAGTAAGAAACAACGGTTTATCTTCTACTACATGGTTAAGACACAAGTAACAAACAACGGTTTATCTTCTACTACATGTGTTAAGACACAAGTAACAAAACGGTTTATCTTCTACTACATGTATTAAGACACAAGTAACAAACAACGGTTTATCTTCTACTACATCTGTCAAAATACAAGTAACGAACAACGGTTATTTTCTACTATATCTGTCAAAAGACAAGCAACAACCACTACATCTGTCAAAAGACAAGAAACGAACAGCGGTTACCTTCTACTACATCTGTCAAAAGACAAGTAACAAACAGCTGTTATCTTTTACTACATCTGTCAAAAGACAAGTAACAAACAGCGGTTATATTCTACTACATCTGTCAAAAGACAAGTAACAAATATCGGTTATATTCTACTACCTTTATCAAAAGACAAGTAACAAACATCGGTTATCTTCTACTCCATCTGTCAAAAGACAACTAACAAACAGCGGTTATTTTTTACTACATCTGTCAAAAGACAAGTAACAAACAGCGGTTATCTTCTACTACATCTGTCAAAAGACAAGTAACAAACATCGGTTTTCTTCTGCTACATCTGTCAAAAGACAAATAACAAACAGCGGTTATCTTCTACTACATCTGTCAAAAGACAAAAAAGAAACAGCGGTTATATTCCACTACATGTATCAAAAGACAAGTAACAAACATCGGTTATCTTCTACTCCATCTGTCAAAAGACAACTAACAATCAACAGTTATCTTCTGCTACATCTGTCAAAAGACAAGTAACAAACAGCGGTTATATTTTACCTCATTTATCAAAAGACAAGTAACAAATATCGGTTATCTTCTGCTACATCTGTCAAAAGACAAATAACAAATATCGGTTATCTTCTACTACATCTGTCAAAAGACAAGTAACAAATATCGGTTATCTTCTATACATCTGTCAAAAGACAAGTAACAAACAACGGTTACATTCTACTACATCTGTCAAAAGACAAGTAACAAACATCTGTTATCTTCTACTACATCTGTCAAAAGACAAGTAACAAACAACGGTAATCTTTTATTACATTTATGAAAAGACAAGTAACAAACAACGGTTTATCTTCTACTACGTCTGATAAAATAAAAGTAACAAAACGGTTTATCATCTACTACATCTGTTAAGACACATGTAACAAACAACGGTTTATCTTCTTCTACATTTGTTAAGACACAATTAACAAACAATGGTTTATTTTCTGTTACATGTGTTATACACAGGTAACAAAAACGGTTTATCTTTTATTACGTGTGTTAAGACACAAGTAAGAAACAACGGTTTATCTTCTACTGCATTTGTTAAGACACAAATAACAAAGAACGGTTTATCTTCTACTACATGTGTTAAGACGCAAGAAACAAACAACGGTTTATCTTCTTCTACATTTGTTAAGACACAATTAACAAACAATGGTTTATCTTCTATTACATGTGTTATACACAGGTAACAAAAACGGTTTATCTTTTATTACGTGTGTTAAGACACAAGTAAGAAACAACGGTTTATCTTCTACTGCATTTGTTAAGACACAAATAACAAAGAACGGTTTATCTTCTACTACATGTGTTAAGACGCAAGAAACAAACAACGGTTTATCTTCTACTACATCCATTAAGACACAAGTAACAAACAACGGTTTATCTTCTACTACATCTATTAAGACACAAGTAACAAACAACGGTTATCTTCTACTACATCTGTCAAAAGACAAGTGACAAACATTGGTTATCTTCTACTACATCTTTTAAAAGACAAGTAACAAACAGCGGTTATCTTCTATACATCTGTCAAAAGACAAGTAACAAACAGCGGTTATCTTCTACTACATCTGTCAAAAGAAAAGTAAGAAACAACGGTTATCTTTTATTACATTTATGAAAAGACAAGTAACAAACAACGTTTTATCTTCTACTACGTCTGATAAAATAAAAGTAACAAAATGGTTTATCTTCTACTACATCTGTTAAGACACAAATAACAAACAACGGTTTATCTTCTACTACATCGATTAAGACACAAGTATCAAACAACGGTTTATCTTTTACTACATCTGTTAAGACACAAGTAAGAAACAATGGTTTATCTTCTACTACATGTGTTAAGACACAAGTAACAAAACGGTTTATCTTCTACTATATGTTTTAAGACACAAGTAACAAACAACGGTTTATCTTCTACTACATGTGTTAAGACGCAAGAAACAAACAACGGTTTATCTTCTACTACATCCATTAAGACACAAGTAACAAACAACGGTTTATCTTCTACTACATCTATTAAGACACAAGTAACAAACAACGGTTATCTTCTACTACATCTTTTAAAAGACAAGTAACAAACAGCGGTTATCTTCTACTACATCTGTCAAAAGACAAGTAACAAACATTGGTTATCTTCTACTACATCTTTTAAAAGACAAGTAACAAACAGCGGTTATCTTTTATAGATCTGTCAAAAGACAAGTAACAAACAGTTGTTATCTTCTATACATCTGTCAAAAGACAAGTAACAAACAGCGGTTATCTTCTACTACATCTGTCAAAAGAAAAGTAAGAAACAACGGTTATCTTTTATTACATTTATGAAAAGACAAGTAACAAACAACGTTTTATCTTCTACTACGTCTGATAAAATGAAAGTAACAAAACGGTTTATCTTCTACTACATCTGTTAAGACACAAGTAACAAACAACGGTTATCTTCTACTACATCTTTTAAAAGACAAGTAACAAACAGCGGTTATCTTCTACTACATCTGTCAAAAGACAAGTAACAAACATTGGTTATCTTCTACTACATCTTTTAAAAGACAAGTAACAAACAGCGGTTATCTTCTATAGATCTGTCAAAAGACAAGTAACAAACAGCGGTTATCTTCTATACATCTGTCAAAAGACAAGTAACAAACAGCGGTTATCTTCTACTACATCTGTCAAAAGAAAAGTAAGAAACAATGGTTATCTTTTATTACATTTATGAAAAGACAAGTAACAAACAACGTTTTATCTTCTACTACGTCTGATAAAATAAAAGTAACAAAACGGTTTATCTTCTACTACATCTGTTAAGACACAAATAACAAACAAAGGTTTATCTTCTACTACATCCATTAAGACACAAGTAACAAACAACGGTTTATCTTTTACTACATCTATTAAGACACAAGTGACAAACAACGTTTTATCTTCTACTACATGTGTTAAGACATAAGTAACAAAACGGTTTATCTTCTACTACATCCATTAAGACACAAGTAACAAACCACGGTTTATCTTTTACTACATCTATTAAGACACAAGTAACAAACAACGGTTTATCTTCTACTACATGTGTTAAGACACAAGTAACAAACAACGGTTTATCTTCTACTACATGTGTTAAAACACAAGTAACAAAACGGTTTATCTTCTACTACATCTATTAAGACACAAGTAACAAACTACGGTTTATCGACTACTACATGTGTTAAGACAGAAGTAACTAAACTGTTTATCTTCTACTACATCTATTAAGACACAAGTAACAAACAACGGTTTATCTTCTACTACATGTGTTAAGACACAAGTAACAAAACGGTTTATCTTTTGCTACACGTGTTAAGACACAAGTAAAATCAACGGTTTATCTTCTACTACATCCATTAAGACACAAGTAACAAACAACGGTTTATCTTTTACTACATGTGTTAAGACGCAAGTAACAAACAACGGTTTATCTTCTACTACATCCATTAAGTTACAAGTAACAAACAACGGTTTATCTTCTACTACATGTGTTAAGACACAAGTAACAAACAACGGTTTATCTTCTACTACATGTGTTAAAACACAAGTAACAAAACGGTTTATCTTCTACTACATGTGTTAAGACACAAGTAACAAAACGGTTTATCTTCTACTACATCTATTAAGACACAAGTAACAAACTACGGTTTATTTTCTACTACATCTATTAAGACACAAGTAACAAACTACGGTTTATCGTCTACTACATGTGTTAAGACAGAAGTAACTAAACTGTTTATCTTCTACTACATCTATTAAGACACAAGTAACAAACAACGGTTTATCTTCTACTACATGTGTTAAGACACAAGTAACAAAACGGTTTATCTTTTGCTACACGTGTTAAGACACAAGTAAAATCAACGGTTTATCTTCTACTACATCTGTTAAGACACAAGTAACAAAACGGTTTATCTTCTACTATATGTGTTAAGACACAAGTAACACAACGGTTTATTTTCTACTACGTGTTAAGACACAAGTAACAAACAACGGTTTATCTTCTACTACATCTAACCTAATTTAGCAATTTAAAACTACATATTATTTTAATATCTAAATGAACGATTAGTTACAATTTGATTTGTATATTAACTCATTATTTCTTAGATTATAAAATAAAGTACTGCTGTCATTATTGTTATCCCAAAGTACTGCTGTCATTGTTGTTATCCCAAAGTACTGCTGTCATTATTGTTATCCCCAAGTACTGCTGTCATTGTTGTTATCCCAAAGTACTGCTGTCATTGTTGTTATCCCAAAGTACTGCTGTCATTATTGTTATCCCAAAGTACTGCTGTCATTATTGTTATCCCAAAGTACTGCTGTCATTGTTGTTATCCCAAACTACTGCTGTCATTATTGTTATCCCAAAGTACTGCTGTCATTGTTGTTATCCCAAAGTACTGCTGTCATTGTTGTTATCCCAAAGTACTGCTGTCATTGTTGTTATCCCAAAGTACTGCTGTCATTATTGTTATCCCAAAGTACTGCTGTCATTGTTGTTATCCCAAAGTACTGCTGTCATTATTGTTATCCCAAAGTACTGCTGTCATTGTTGTTATCCCAAAGTACTGCTGTCATTATTGTTATCCCAAAGTACTGCTGTCATTGTTGTTATCCCAAAGTACTGCTGTCATTATTGTTATCCCAAAGTACTGCTGTCATTGTTGTTATCCCAAAGTACTGCTGTCATTATTGTTATCCCAAAGTACTGCTGTCATTGTTGTTATCCCAAAGTACTGCTGTCATTGTTGTTATCCCAAAGTACTGCTGTCATTATTGTTATCCCAAAGTACTGCTGTCATTGTTGTTATTCCTGGACGCCAGATTTGTGAAATCGAAACGTTATTGACCAGTTTTCTTACGATTGAACATTATATGTTTTTAGTCTGAGTTAGTGGTTTCAAGCACGAGTGTAATTAGAAATAAGTAATAGTCACCAGAGCTTGTTCTCATGGAAAATTATCGGTTTGTACTTTGAATAAATAAGATTTATTATGAAATAATTTGCCTTTTCACTTAATGAGTTTGAAGCGGACATGATAAATTATGAAATTCGAAAACACGTTGAATTACCAGTAAATGTTTTGTACCATTTCTACGATGACTTGGTCCACGATTGTGTTAAAAGATTTAACTACAGTTAGTAATGAGGAAAATACGTGAAGAGGAACCTAAATATTATAGATCAGTTACCACCGAGAATCATTGATATATTAGCTTCGAGAACAAAAGAAAGATGTTTCCAAACCATTGGGGCCTTACCTCTTTTTTGTTTCCCCAGAACATGTCCTGCCCAGAACAATAACAGAATTAGCATCCTTCCTGCGTCTTTTCTAGGCTTCATCAGGGCGACACACTGCTGTCCACGGAATATTACTAACTTGTTACTCGTCGTTCCTCGTGAAACTGCACGTGCAAGATACGCGAGCGGCTCTGCATGAAACTGCTACGTCAGGCCGGTCGGCCAGGGCCACATTGTGGTTCCCGCGAGGACAAGACCAAGAGCACGAGATGCACGAGAGCTGACAGAGTGATTGTCTTGCATCCCTACATCAACATTTTATGGCTTCAAGATGCTTGCGACTAAAGTCAGATCTCTGAAGCCACTAGATGGCAGTGTTTGTAAGAACTATGAAACGGTGTATGTGAAGGGTGATCTAGAAAGGAAACTTTCGAAGTTCGTTTAAAAGAAATTGTAATTTTGTTAAAATAATAAACAAAATAACATTCTACTCTACATTCGCCGTTCCTGCATTTGGTAATTACAATCTTAGATTTATGTCATAACAAGATCACAAAGAATGAGCAAAAACGTGTCCTAACATGTTTATTTTTCTTAACTTTTATCTATCTCTCCTGTTTTCAATTTAACGTTCACCTCCAGAGATAACTAATAAATGGATACTTGTGAAAGTGATAATTGAGGACATGTCCATGTAAGGGTATGTGAGACGACAGATAAAATCACGATAAATAGTGGAGATATTGAGGATATGAACCGGCAGATAATAACGAAAGATGAATAGACAGAGATACATAATGAAACAATATATTGAGAGATAACAACTGATAAATATCGAATAGATAGATAAAGCTTGATGGTCAATGGAAAGACAAATAAACAGATAAAACCAGATAAATCTATGGAAAGACAGGTAAAGTCCTGATATATTTTCAGTAAACTAATAGATAAGTGGAAATATTTTATAAATAATGGTGAAGTAAACAGAGAGATAGAAACTTTGGAAGGTATAAAGGACTAGAGAGAAGAAAGAACAGGTGAAAACCTTAATAGTGAGAAAACCAAAAGAGGAATGAACAGATAAAACCGTAAGAGATAAGCGAGAGAGATGGACAGATAAAATTCAAGATAGATAAAGGTACTCTTGATAAAAAAAAAAGAAAACCGTAATTCTGTGAATCTCAGACAAACCTTCCAATAAAACTGCGAAGTTTCTCGTGCAGTCAAGTTTCCAGAAACTCGTTTAAAGTTTGATAATGACTACAGTAATGACATTTATCTTAGGAATTGAAATATAGAATATCATTATTAGTTCTTCTATTCTGTGGCTTTATGATAAGATAATTTTCTCCTGAACATTGTGGATAGTATCAAGAAGGAAATGCGAGTCCGTGATGGGATTACTTGGTGCTTTTCGTTAATTACGTTTTGCGTTTTCTAGATTAGGGTTCGTGTAATTCGACCAAACACTTATCTCTTGTGAGTAGATTTGAAGTTTCTGGTAGTCTAATGAAATATACGTTTTTTGAAAGAAGTTATTCCGAACGCTTTATCCAAAAATATTATAATGAAAGTGAAAAACTTTAACACAAAAGTGTTCCAGAAGTCCTTTATAAGGAGCCAAAAATTAACTTGTTATTCTATTTAGATTTGTATGTTTTTCTGTTCTCAACTACTAGATGCCATTTAGAGGTAAACTGATTCACAAGTAGCTAGATGTCTATTATATGGTTAAACAAAGAGCCATAGAAGTATAGAACTGAGACATAAGCTGTCACTATATTAGAACTATAAGCGACTTTCAAGTCCAAATACGTGACGATGGTATGTATTTTATTGGTCAAGATCCGGACAATGCTGGCCAGAACACTGGACTTACTAGTGCGTCGTTAACTTCTGCTGAAATCCTTACAGACCCGCGATCAATTCTAGAAATTCCAGTGATTCACGTTATGTCTGTTTAAGATGGATAGAGAGAAGGTATAACACGAGTTAGATCCTTCCTTGGCTTGAAAATATCAGCTTCTAACTGACATAAAGTAAATCTAGATATTCAAAGCACTTAGATAAAAACTGGAAGTTGGCATTGTTGAGTTATTTTGACATGTTACTTTAGGGTATATATATATTAGTGATATCTGTAAGGTTAAAGACAGGATGAAGTCGAGTTTTGAATTATAACGTTGATGAAAAACAAATATTATAATTATGCTCAACGTAGTTTGCTGTATCAAACATTGTAGTTTATTTTTCTTTTTTTTCTCAAACATTACTGCCCAGCATGGTCAGGGTGTTAGGGCACTCGACTCGTAATGTGAGGGTCGCGGGTGGGAATCCCCTTTACACCAAACATGCCCGCCCTTTCAGCCGTGGGGGCGTTATGACATTCGGTCAATCTCACTATTCGTTGATAAAAGAGCAGTCTAAGAGTTGGCGGTGGGTGGTGATGATTAGCTCCCTTCCCTCTAGTCCTACACTGCTAAATTATGGACGGCTAGCGCAGATAGCCCTCGTGTAGCTTTGTGTGAAATTCAAATCAAATCAAACGTTACATACTTCTGGAATGCTGAGTTTCACTCTTTGTTGTTCTCATTTGTACCTTATTATTAGAGTTAAGGTTTTAGATCCTGTGTTGTCCTAATTCTACCTAAAATAGGACCTTATTAAAGTTAAGGTTTTAGATCCTGTGTTGTCCTGATTCTGCCTAAAATATGACTTTATTAAAGTTAAGGTTTTTGATCCTGTGTTGTCCTAATTCTACCTAAAATAGGACTTTATTAAAGTTAAGGTTTTAGAACCTGTGTTGTCCTGATTCTACCTAAAATAGGACCTTATTAAAGTTAAGGCTTCAGATTCTGTGTTGTCCTGATTCTTCCTAATATAGGACTTTATTAAAGTTAAGGTTTTAGATCCTGTGTTGTCCTGATTCTACCTAAAATAGGACCTTATTAAAGTTAAGGCTTCAGATTCTGTGTTGTCCTGATTCTTCCTAATATAGGACTTTATTAAAGTTAAGGTTTTAGATCCTGTGTTGTCTTGATTCTACCTAAAATAGGACTTTATTAAAGTTAAGGTTTTAGATATTGTGTTGTCCTAATTCTACCTAAAATAGGACTTTATTAAAGTTAAGGTTTTAGAACCTGTGTTGTCCTGATTCTACCTAAAATAGGACCTTATTAAAGTTAAGGCTTCAGATTCTGTGTTGTCCTGATTCTTCCTAATATAGGACTTTATTAAAGTTAAGGTTTTAGATCCTGTGTTGTCTTGATTCTACCTAAAATAGGACTTTATTAAAGTTAAGGTTTTAGATATTGTGTTGTCCTAATTCTACCTAAAATAGGACTTTATTAAAGTTAAGGTTTTAGATCCTGTGTTGTCCTGATTCTACCTAAAATAGGACTTTATTAAAGTTAAGGTTTCAGATCCTATGTTGTCCTGATTCTGCCTAAAATAGGACTTTATTAAAGTTAAGGCTTCAGATTCTGTGTTGTCCTGATTCTTCCTAAAATAGGACTTTATTAAAGTTAAGGTTTTAGATCCTATGTTGTCCTAATTCTGCCTAAAATAGGACTTTATTAAAGTTAAGGTTTTAGATCCTGTGTTGTCCAGATTCTACCTAAAATAGGACTTTATTAAAGTTAAGGTTTCAGATCCTGTGTTGTCCTGATTCTGGCTAAAATAGGACTTTATTAAAGTTAAGGTTTTAGATCCTGTGTTGTCCTGATTCTACCTAAAATAGGACTTTATTAAAGTTAAGGTTTCAGATCCTGTGTTGTCCTGATTCTGGCTAAAATAGGACTTTATTAAAGTTAAGGTTTTAGATCCTGTGTTGTCCTAATTCTACCTAAAATAGGACTGTGTTAAAGTTAAGGTTTTAGATCCTGTGTTGTCCTTATTCTTCCTAAAATAGGACTTTATTAAAGTTAAGGTTTCAGATCCTGTGTTGTCCTGATTCTGCCTAAAATAGAACTTTATTAAAGTTAAGGTTTTAGATCCTGTGTTGTCCTGATTCTACCTAAAATAGGACTTTATTAAAGTTAAGGTTTCAGATCCTGTGTTGTCCTGATTCTGGCTAAAATAGGACTTTATTAAAGTTGAAATTTTAGATCCTGTGTTGTCCTAATTCTACCTAAAATAGGACTTTATTAAAGTTAAGGTTTTAGATCCTGTGTTGTCCTGATTCTACCTAAAATAGGACTTTATTAAAGTTAAGGTTTCAGATCCTATGTTGTCCTAATTCTATCTAAAATAGGACTTTATTAAAGTTAAGGTTTTAGATCCTGTGTTGTCCTAATTCTACCTAAAATAGAACTTTATTAAAGTTAAGGTTTTAGATCCTGTGTTGTCCTAATTCTACCTAAAATAGGACTTCATTTAAAGTTAAGGTTTCAGATCCTGTGTTGTCCTAATTCTACCTATAATAGGACTTCATTTAAAGTTAAGGCTTCAGATCCTGTGTTGTCCTAATTCTACCTAAAATAGAACTTTATTAAAGTTAAGGTTTTAGATCCTGTGTTGTCCTGATTCTACCTAAAATAGGACTTTATTAAAGTTAAGGTTTCAGATCCTGTGTTGTCCTGATTCTGGCTAAAATAGGACTTTATTAAAGTTGAGGTTTTAGATCCTGTGTTGTCCTAATTCTACCTAAAATAGGACTTTATTAAAGTTAAGGTTTTAGATCCTGTGTTGTCTTGATTCTACCTAAAATAGGACTTTATTAATATTAAGGTTTCAGATCCTATGTTGTCCTAATTCTATCTAAAATAGGACTTTATTAAAGTTAAGGTTTCAGATCCTATGTTGTTCTAATTCTACCTAAAATAGGACCTTATTAAAGTTAAGGCTTCAGATTCTGTGTTGTCCTGATTCTTCCTAATATAGGACTTTATTAAAGTTAAGGTTTTAGATCCTGTGTTGTCCTAATTCTACCTAAAATAGAACTTTATTAAAGTTAAGGTTTTAGATCCTGTGTTGTCCTAATTCTACCTAAAATAGGACTTCATTTAAAGTTAAGGTTTCAGATCCTGTGTTGTCCTAATTCTACCTAAAATAGGACTTTATTAAAGTTAAGGTTTCAGACAAAAATGGAATCCGTGTAGTTGTGTTCTTCCTACACAAAGACTAGAAATAAAAAAATAATTTTTTCTTTGTTACATGTAACCTCTGAGTTGAAACATATCCTGCTAAGGCATGAAATGTATTACCTGAGTAATGAATACCCTATTAATACTTAGAAATCCTTGTAACTAATGGAAACAGCTTTAAGATACTAGTACCAAATGTCTGTGTTTTCTTGTAGCAAGTCACATCTCCTGTGTCCATCAAGGGGAATCGAACCTCCTGAGTGTCGCGGTATAAATCCGTAGACTTACCGCTGTACAATCGGGTGACCTATTATCAGATATTTTAACTTTATGTATTTAAAGCTATAGTGAAAAGATATTTTTATTACATGGTTTGTTCTTCACTCCTATTTCAGTTAAAACTAAACTCAAATAGATATATATCACATACTTCAATTAGAACATTTTGTTTGTTCAGAATTAAACACAAAGCTACACATTGTGCTCTCTGGGCTCTACCCACCACGGGTGTCGAAAGCTAGTATTTAACAGTGGCAGTCTGCAGACATATCGTTGTGCCGCTAGGAGGCCTGTTTGAGTATGGTGTTAACAGAGGATTAATTGCTCTTATAGTGTTTAAACCTGTTTGAGTATGGTGTTAACAGAGGATTAAGTGCTCTTATAGAGTTTAAACCTGTTTGAGTATGGTGTTAACAGAGGATTAAGTGCTCTTATAATGTTTAAACCTGTTTGAGTATGGTGTTAACAGAGGATTAAGTGCTCTTATAGTGTTTAAACCTGTTTGAGTATGGTGATAACAGAGGATTAAGTGCTCTTATAATGTTTAAACCTGTTTGAGTATGGTGATAACAGAGGATTAAGTGCTCTTATAGTGTTTAAACCTGTTTGAGTATGGTGTTAACAGAGGATTAAGTGCTCTTATAGTGTTTAAACCTGTTTGAGTATGGTGTTAACAGAGGATTAAGTGCTCTTATAGTGCTTAAACCTGTTTGAGTATGGTGTTAACAGAGGATTAAGTGCTCTTATAGTGTTTAAACCTGTTTGAGTGTGGTGTTAACAGAGGATTAAGTGCTCTTATAATGTTTAAAAATATACCTTGATCTTGATCTCGCGTCCAGTTGGCAAAACGTATAAAAACGTGTTATAATTTTGGCTTAACAATTTGATTAGTGTAGCCTAAGGGTGAAAAACTGGTGCTATTAACCAGCTGTGTTCCCTCTAGTTTATTGTTAACGTATGACGTAAGTTTAAGTAATTTAAGAGAATGTTCCACCCTAAAAAGAAAAAAGAAGTACTATAAGAAAACGTTCTGAAGCTGGAGTCAGTGTTAAAGGTCAGAACACTAAACGTTCTGAAGCTGGAGTCAGTGTTAAAGGTCAGAACACTAAACGTTCTGAAGCTGGAGTCAGTGTTAAAGGTCAGAACACTAAACGTTCTGAAGCTGGAGTCAGTGTTAAAGGTCAGAACACTAAACGTTCTGAAGCTGGGGTCAGTGTTAAAGGTCAGAACACTAAACGTTCTGAAGCTGGAGTCAGTGTTAAAGGTCAAAACACTAAACGTTCTGAAGCTGGAGTCAGTGTTAAAGGTCAAAACACTAAACGTTCTGAAGCTGGAGTCAGTGTTAAAGGTCAGAACACTGAACGTTCTGAAGCTGGGGTCAGTGTTAAAGGTCAGAACGATTTTCAAACTATCACCGTGTACGTTTTCAGGCTAAGACCGACTTTGAAACCTTTTCTACTGTTTCAGATAACAAACTGTTGAAAGTGGGGCCAATATTAAACTTGTTTTTACAATGTCACACTATTGGATCAACTCCACTAACAGTTATAAATGTTTTAGTTTCAAAAACACACTCGTAGACGTTATCCTAACGTTTCGATACAAAAGACATTCATAGTCGTTAGCTTGACATTTCGTCACAAAAGACACTTAAAGCCATTGTCCTAACGTTTCGTTACAGAAGTCGTTTATAGTTGTTATCCTAACGTTTCGATACAAAAGACACTCACGGTCATTAGCCTGACGTTTCGTTATAAAAGACTCTCATAGTCATTAGCCCGACGCTTCGTCACAAAAGACACTCATACCCGTTAGTCTGGCGTTTCTCAACTGATACATCTATTTACCTTTGTAAATTTGGCTCTCATTAAACGGAAATCGTTTTGTTCATATTTGGTTTCGATAACTCCCTAATGTCGAGCAGAAATTCCTGTAACAAAAAAATGGAAATAGAGGCTCAGTCTAACCACATTCGCGAGCTGCTGTTTGGTGGGAGAACTGAGCGAAAACATTTCAAACCCACCTATATGAACATATGACATAAGGTACAATGGTGTTGATATACTATAAGCGAAACTTCAGTTTACGTAACGTTGGTCAAACACTTCTGACAAGGATCTAACGTCAACTTCAAGTTTTCTAGCATTAGGTTATAAGCTAGGGTTTTATCTCCCGATAAAAGCACATAAATTACAAGTCAACAAGATTAGGGGGCATTAGTTTTTCTACAAGATAAAGGGTTCGTATTAATTGTTATCAGGAGAGACAGAGTTTCTTTGTTAATATTTGAAATAATGAGAAAACATCTATCACACTTACATTGAAAAGTAAATAACTTTTACTTCAGAGAAATGACCACAGATGCATGTTTTATTATCTGACGATGACCAAGAGGTCAAGACACACATCCCTTCATTAACCACTTACAAGTTTCTTCGTTCATTGCTAGCGAGTTTCAGAACATTTGATTTTACCTCTTAAATATTAATACGTCATAAATAGAATTCAAGTTGATCATGAAGTTCAGGGACGTATCTTTTATGTGTAATATATACATGTTAAACTTGTATCTTGTTTTCTTTAAATTCTTATGTATGTTGGCAGAAAACACAGTCCGCTAGACTGTTACTTCTCCATTATGACCGATAAATACCGAACTAGACTTACTGATTCACTACTCTTCCATTACGACCGATAAATAGAAACTAGACTTACTGATTCACTACTCTTCCATTACGACCGATAAATAGAAACTAGACTTACTGATTCACTACTTTTCCATTACGACCAATAAATAGAAACTAGACTTACTGATTCACTACTCTTCCATTACGACCAATAAATAGGAACTAGACTTACTGACTCACTACTCTTCCATTACGACAGATTAATACCGAACTTGACTTACTGACTCACTACTCTTTCATTATGACCAATAAACACCGAACTAGACTTACTGACTCACTACTCTTCCATTACGACCGATAAATACCGATCGAGACTTACTGATTCACTACTCTTCCATTATGACCAATAAACACCGAACTAGACTTACTAACTCACTACTCTTCCATTACGACAGATAAATAGGAACTAGACTTACTGACTCACTACTCTTACATTACGACAGATAAATAGGAACTAGACTTACTGACACACTACTCTTCCATTAAGACCGATAAATACCGAACCAGACTTACTGACTCACTACTCTTCCATTACGACCAATAAATAGGAACTAGACTTACTGACTCATTACTCTTCCATTACGACCAATAAATAGAAACTAGACTTACTGATTCACTACTCTTCCATTACGACCGATAAATACCGATCTAGACTGACAGACTCACTACTCTTCCATTATGACCAATAAACACCGAACTAGACTTACTGACTCTCAACTTTTCCATTATGACCAATAGATAACCAACCAGACTTACTGACTCATTTCTCTTTAATTATGAAAAATAAACGCAAAACTGGTCTTACCGACTCACTACTATTTGTTATTAACTATCCTTAAATATTTTAATTTCCGTATTGTATATATTTAACTTCCATTAAGGCTCAATGTTCCTTAATAAACGGGTACTTTCAATAAGGTTCAATGTTTTGTAATAAATAGATACCTTGTAATAAGGTTATGTCTATCAATACCGTTCGGTTTTCCATTATAAACAGTTACCTTCCCACAAGATTCAATGGTCCATTAGAAACAGCCACCTTGCAGCAAGATTCAATGTTCCATAGAAAACAATATTTTCTCATAAGATCCCATGCGGACGACATGTAGATATATTACTGGGTGACTCCTTTACCTGACAAACGATATATGTATATATATGTATATATATATAACACTATTAATTTAACAGTCATCTCCAGTTCTGTAGCTATTATAGTTCAAAGTTTCCATGCAACAACTCGCTTTTTTGTATCTTTTGAAATTGTAAAACTTTTAAAAATTACGTATTCTTGAGAGATTTGACGCCAGCATGGAAGAATTGATAATTTAAATTAAATTATAATATACTATAAAGTTAGAAAATGTTAAATGCACCGTAAGCCATTATTAGTTAGTTAGTTTAGTTATCACCATTAGATTCCATCAAGGAAAATAGGGCCGCAATCGCTTGCAGATTCTTCAATAGGTATTTAAGTTAGTAGGTTGTTAGCCCACTGCACCGAGCCGTCCCTAATTTAGTAGTTTAAGGCTAGAGGGAAGGCATCACCACCCACCGCCAACTCTTGGGCTACTCTTTTACCAACGAATAGTGGAATTGACCGTCACATTATAACGCCACCACGGCTGGGAGGGCGAGCTGTTTGGCGCGACGCGGGCGCGAACCTGCGATCCTCGGATTACGAGTCGCACGCCTTACGCGCTAGGCCATGCCGGGCCGATTGTATAAGTATTCAGCCCTCTAAATAGCACCTAATGATAATACCTTTGGCAGCAATTAATGTTGTGAGTTGTTTAGATAGGTTTCTACCTGTTTTACATAATGAGATGTTGTAAAACTTGCACATTCTCCAGAATAATTGCTCTAATTTTAATAACTTTGTTGGAGATCGTTGATGAATTGCAATCCTAAAGTTTTCCCATAAATTTTCTTTTGGATTTAAGTCAGAATTTTGACTGAGCCACTCTAGGACATTCACTTTCTGCTTTTGAAACCTAGTATAACATTGGCCTTATCTTTCTGGTCATTTTTCTGTTGAAATGTAAATTTTTAATCTCAGTTTTAGATTCTTGGCTGATTTAAACAGGTTTTCCTTTAGGATTCACCTGTACTTTGCACCTTCCATTTTACCCTCAACCCTTATGAGTTTTCCAATCCCTGCTGGTGAGAATCGTCTCCATAACACGGTGCTGCCACCACCACGATTGACTGTTGGGATGGTGTTGATGTGCCATGTTGAGTTTGCACCAGATGTAATGCTCTAAATTTGAACCACAGGGCTCAAGTTTTGTCTGGCCACAAAACCTGCCAATTCTCATTTACATGTTTTGTTACAAACTCCTTACGAGAATGTTTTTCAGTAATGACTTCTTTCTTGCTACTCATCCATACAGGCCATTTTGTGTAGTGACTGGGATATTGTATGGATGTATAAACACTGACTCCCATCTCACAGATGGAACATTGTAAATCTTTTAATGTCACTGTTGGCTTCACAGTGGCATCTATAACCAGTTTTCTGCTTGCCTGGCTGCTTAGTTTGGAATGATGGACTGATGTGGGTGGTGACTGGGCGATATGAAGCACATTCCACGTTATGATGATGGACTTCAATGTACTCAAAGGGATAACCAGTGACTTTGAAGTTTAATAACTATTCCTAATCTGTGGTTCTCTTCCACTTTGATCCCAATTTGTTTGGAAAGACCCTTGGTCTTTGTAATTGCTTTGTCATGTCAGTAAGTAACTTGTAAGTTGATCAGTTGCATTTACTCTGAAGTCAAGTTAAACTACTTTAATTACACACAGACAGAGACAATTACTAGTTTCTATTACATAGGTAATCTACTGTTTTATATTACATAGCTAATCTACTGTTTTCTATTACTTAGCTAATCTACTATTTTCTATTACATAGCTGTTCCACTGATTTCTATTACATAGGTAATCTACTGTTTTCTATTACATAGCTAATCTACTGTTTTCTATTACATAGCTGTTCCACTGATTTCTATTACATAGGTAATCTACTGTTTTCTATTACATAGCTAATCTACTGTTTTCTATTACATAGCTGTTCCACTGATTTCTATTACATAGCTAGTCTACTGGTTTTTATTACAAGCTATTTTACTGATTTCTATTCCTTAACTAGTCTACTGGTTTCTGTTACATAGCTGGTGTACTGGTTTTTATTACATGGCTAGTTTACTGGTTTTTATTACATAGCTATTCCACTGGTTTCTATTACATGGCTAATCTACTGTTTTCTAGTACATAGCTAGTCTACTTGTTTTTATTATATTGATAGTCTACTGGTTTATATTACATAGGTAGTCTACTGGTGTGTATTACATACTTAGTCTACAGGTTTATATTACATGGTTTATCTACTGGTTTCTATTATATAGCTAGTCTACTAGTTTCTAATACGCAGCTAGACTATAGCCTTCTAATAAAAGCTAGTCTACTGGTTTCTAATACACTACTAGTCTACTAGTTTCTATTACAAAGTTAGTCTACTGGTTTGTATTACACAACTACTCTACTGCTTTCTATTACATAGCTAGTCTACTGGTTTCTATTACATAGCTAGTGTACTGGTTTGTATTACGCAGCTAGTCTATTGTTTTTCATTACATAGCTATTCTACTGGTTTCTCTTACATGGTTAGTCTACTGGTTTCTAATACATAGCTGGTCAACTGGTTTCTACTACGCAGCTAGTCTATTGGTTTCTAAAACACAGCTAGTCTATTGGTTTCTAAAACATAGCTAGTCTATTGGTTTCTGTTACATAGCTAGTCTACTGGTTTCTATTACATGGCTAGTTTACTGGTTTCTATTACATGGCTAGTTTACTGGTTTTTATTACATAGCTCTTTTACTGGTTTTTATTATATGGCTAGTCTACTGGTTTTTATTACATAACTATTCCACTGGGTTCTATTACATAGCTAGTCTGCTGGTTTTTTTACATAGCTAGTCTACTGGTTTCTATCAAATGGCTGGTCTACTGGTTTTTATTACACAGCTAGTGTACTCGTTTCTTTTCATAATCATTCCTGTTTCATCTACTTTACTTTAGTTTACTAGTCTACTGGTTTATATTACACAGCTAGTGTACTCGTTACTTTTCATAATCATTCCTGTTTCCTCTACTTTACTTTACTAGTCTACTGGTTTATATTACACAGCTAGTGTACTCGTTACTTTTCATAATCATTCCTGTTTCCTCTACTTTACTTTACTAGTCTACTGGTTTCTATTACACAGCTAGTGTACTTGTTTCTTTTCATAATCATTCCTGTTTCCTCTACTTTACTTTACTAGTCTACTGGTTATATTACACAGCTAGTGTACTCGTTACTTTTCATAATCATTCCTGTTTCCTCTACTTTACTTTACTAGTCTACTGGTTATATTACACAGCTAGTGTACTCGTTACTTTTCATAATCATTCCTGTTTCCTCTACTTTACTTTACTTTACTAGTCTACTGGTTTCTATTACACAGCTAGTGTACTTGTTTCTTTTCATAATCATTCCTGTTTCCTCTACTTTACTTTACTAGTCTACTGGTTATATTACACAGCTAGTGTACTTGTTACTTTTCATAATCATTCCTGTTTCCTCTACTTTACTTTACTAGTCTACTGGTTATATTACACAGCTAGTGTACTTGTTTCTTTTCATAATCATTCCTGTTTCCTCTACTTTACTTTACTAGTCTACTGGTTATATTACACAGCTAGTGTACTTGTTTCTTTTCATAATCATTCCTGTTTCCTCTACTTTACTTTACTAGTCTACTGGTTATATTACACAGCTAGTGTACTTGTTACTTTTCATAATCATTCCTGTTTCCTCTACTTTACTTTACTTTACTAGTCTACTGGTTATATTACACAGCTAGTGTACTCGTTACTTTTCATAATCATTCCTGTTTCCTCTACTTTACTTTACTAGTCTACTGGTTTATATTACACAGCTAGTGTACTTGTTTCTTTTCATAATCATTCCTGTTTCCTCAACTTTACTTTACTAGTCTACTGGTTTATATTACACAGCTAGTGTACTTGTTTCTTTTCATAATCATTCCTGTTTCCTCTACTTTACTTTACTAGTCTACTGGTTTATATTACACAGCTAGTGTACTTGTTTCTTTTCATAATCATTCCTGTTTCCTCTACTTTACTTTACTAGTCTACTGGTTTATATTACACAGCTAGTGTACTTGTTTCTTTTCATAATCATTCCTGTTTCCTCTACTTTACTTTACTAGTCTACTGGTTTCTATTACACAGCTAGTGTACTTGTTTCTTTTCATAATCATTCCTGTTTCCTCTACTTTACTTTACTAGTCTACTGGTTTATATTACACAGCTAGTGTACTTGTTTCTTTTCATAATCATTCCTGTTTCCTCAACTTTACTTTACTAGTCTACTGGTTTATATTACACAGCTAGTGTACTTGTTTCTTTTCATAATCATTCCTGTTTCCTCAACTTTACTTTACTAGTCTACTGGTTTATGTTACACAGCTAGTGTACTTGTTTCTTTTCATAATCATTCCTGTTTCCTCTACTTTACTTTACTAGTCTACTGGTTTATATTACACAGCTAGTGTACTTGTTTCTTTTCATAATCATTCCCGTTTCCTCAACTTTACTTTACTAGTCTACTGGTTTATATTACACAGCTAGTGTACTTGTTTCTTTTCATAATCATTCCTGTTTCCTCTACTTTACTTATTTTTGGTTTTACGTTAAAACTAATGTTCTTCATCTGTGAAATAATTTCTCAATTAATTCGTGTGTTTAATTACTTTTTCTCTTAAATGCTTTTTGATTTTTTTGTGAATACTAATTCAGTTGTTTTTGGTTTGGTTTAGAGCCAAACAGTCGGTTATTATAATTGTTTCCCATACATTTGAAGCCATACGGTCGGTTATTATAATTGTTTACCATACCTTTAGAGCCATACGGTCGGTTGTTATAATTGTTTCCCATACATTTAGACCCATATGGTCGGTTATTATAATTGTTTCCCATACATGTAAAGCCATACGGTCGGTTATTATAATTGTTTACCATACCTTTAGAGCCATACGGTCGGTTGTTATAATTGTTTCCCATACATTTAACATCTGTTTTATTCTTTCATATATTATGATGTTGTGGTTTGTTTTAAACTTTTATTTTCTCTCTCTTTCAGCCTTTAATAATATTGTGTTGCTTTTTTGTATTGGAAATCTGTGATTATAGAATCAATTTATAATTATATTTTTTCTTCAGGTTTTGGAAGTTTAACTTCAGTGATAGAGCTGTGTTTAGTGTATTTTGAAAAAAAAAAAACAATATAGTTAACGTTATTTCTTGTGACTTCTTGGAGAATCGTAGTCAGTTCTAAACTTATAACTTGAAGTAACGTTTAATCTTATTGATAACAGTTTGATTTCATATTCATACGAATTATTCTATTATAGATTTAATTCTAAGCCACAATGAACTGCCCCCCGTGTCCACAGGAGAGAACGGAGCAAATGTTACTGTAAAACCTCTTCCCTCTAGTCTTACACTACTAAATTAGGGACGGCTCGCGCAGATAGCCCTCGTGTGGCTTTGCGCAAAATTAAGAAACAACAATAAAAATCGAACAACAATTTGTATATACAAGTATTAAATTTGAAGAGACCACCAAATTACAAAACGAGTGTTGTTAATATTCTAAAAAATAAAACTTTTGTAACTTTAGTTAGTACTAACTTAAACCTTAAACAAAATTAAACGAACGGATACTGTAGACATCCAGAATCCGCATTTAATCATAAACAAGTTAAAATCCTACAAAAAAAAAATGAAATAGGATCTCAATATCTCGAGCCTGTTCAGAAACTTAACTTCCTTCTTGTCTTCGTCACAGCCAAGAAAATATAGACTTTTCGAAATCTTTAGATCTATGGGTTAATTTGAGTCTTTCTCTATTACAATACTCATGTAAGATGCTTGTCTGAAGAGTTCATTTTATCGTTCAATAATGATTAGAACGCGATCTAGGAATAAACCTGTTTCAAGTTAACAGCACAAACAAAGTAAATAAATATTAAGTGGTACCGACTTGAGAGAATGTTCGAAACATCATTTGCTATAGAACTTTAAAAGCGACAAATGGAACCCTAAATCTATATGATGATAGCAAACAAGAATACTGGAGAAATAAAGAGATGAAAACTGATATAGAATAACTGTACTAAAAACTGTTTTAAGATCATTGAAATAAAAACTTAGACACATGAGTAAGATAATATTAAAAATAAGTTGTAACAGAGTTAGATATTCATTCAGCACGAGGATATCTCATCAAATTTAAAACACCTATTGACTCTAACTTCTATTTGTAACAATATGAAATGTAGCTTCTAACCTCTATTTGTAACAATATAAAATGTAGCTTCTAACCTCTATTTGTAACAATATAAAATGTAGCTTCTAACCTCTATTTGTAACAATATAAAATGTAGCTTCTAACCTCTATTTGTAACAATATAAAATGTAGCTTCTAACCTCTATTTGTAACAATATAAAATGTAGCTTCTAACCTCTATTTGTAACAATATAAAATGTAGCTTCTAAACCTCTATTTGTAACAATATAAAATGTAGCTTCTAACCTCTATTTGTAACAATATAAAATGTAGCTTCTAACCTCTATTTGTAACAATATAAAATCTAGCTTCTAAACCTCTATTTGTAACAATATAAAATGTAGCTTCTAACCTCTATTTGTAACAATATAAAATGTAGCTTCTAACCTCTATTTGTAACAGCATAACATGTAGATTCTAACTTCTATTGTAAATATGTTGTCACAGCTTCTGTAGACCACACATACTTTACACAGATTGAAATAAAAAATAATTTGAATATTCAGTTAAAGATTTAACAAACTCTGCTCTAAGAGATATAACAAAACAGAAATATGTTTCTATATTTATCAGTTTTAATATGTTTACACATCTAGTTCTCTAAAGTTTGTAATGTTTTTTATACTAAACCCTAGTTCATTTAACTACCGAGTTTCCTTAAATATCATATGCTTTAAAGAGCTGTACACGGCCAGGCAACGGTGTAAAATTTTTGTGTATTTGTTAAAACTGTGAAGGAAGAAAGGAACATTTTGTAACAAAAAACTGCCTCGTGAAACAGGATGACGTAGCTGATTTGTGTCCAGTAACAGTAAAATGTGTCGATCTAGTCGTTCTGATGATATTATTTTATAGAATGAGTTATTTAACTAACTGGTATTTTAAAGTTATGTCGATAATTGGTGAGTCTTTAAAAATCAAAACGTCAGCTTTCGACCTTAAAACCTTAACTTTTTAAAGTATTATAATACACAAATAAATAGGTTTGAGAAGATGGTTTGTCTCTTATCGTCCAGAAAAAAATAATAACAATTTCCGGTATTATATAAAAGGCCTGTTGTGCAATGACTAGTAGGATAAACAATATAGTTCTTACTTCTATTTAAGTTCCACACCCAGTACTTGTTCTTACAATGTGTTACTTTTATAAACAAACCTGTTGTATTTTGAGTGTCTCTGACTCTATATTTGACGTTAAGACTAACATTTTGATGTTTTTCTGACCTTCGACCCTTTGTTCCAGGAAGTCTTTAATTCTTAGGGCCTTCCCTGCTTTTAATTAATTATAGTAAAAGATAAATAAACCTGTTTAATAACATAACTAGGTTAATTCTAAAGGAAAATGGTTTATTATGTCAAGAAGTAATTTCGTCAATATAAATTCAGTTCTTTCTTTCTCTATTGAGGAATCTATAATTTCATTTTCTACCACGAAATGATTTAATATTGTTTCTGGTTTATTTGTTGATGTTCAAGGTATAATACGTAGTAGTTCCCGATCTTACAACTTAAAGTTCAACACGTAAACTTATCATTGAGTCTTCGTATAAAAGTTATAAATAACTCGGTATCATAAGACGTTTTGAACTTAATGATTTTTGTCGGGCACTATGTCATATTTAGACACATAAAGACACTTTACTAACAACAACGCATTTATAGGATGCAAAAACATTTGTGAGTATGTCTTTGGAGATTTGCCATTACAATTGTACCTCTTACAAACAAATATATAGATGCGTAAGATCTTAAAGACGTCATTTATTCTAAATACGTACATTGTTGCTTCATTAGTCTATTTCTTAGTTCCCATATACTTTACCCCTGAGAATCATGTTTCGTTACAAGACAGCGATGTAGAGTAAAGAAATCAAACTTTACCTTGGAGTTTCTTATCTGACAGCCAAAGTCACAGTTTCTCTTGTAAGTAAGGATTTTAACTTTTTTCCAGTCGCTTTACAATATTTATCACCTTAAAAATTTCAATAAGCTCTATTACATGTTTGAAAGCCCAAGTTAACAACAGTTTCACACTTCTATAAGATACAAATAGTGGCATTATATGTTATGATAAATTCGCCATTGTTTCCCAAGCGCTGTAATTACACTTTGTATAAGAAACAGTGTTATCTTGCTTTTCTCTGAACTATAACTGAATACAGTGTTCTCTCTGCACTAATAATTGTAACACTTAGATTTATAGGTTGTAAATAGCAATTACTTTAATAGGTTTAATATATTATAACAACAGTAAAGAACTTTATAACATATTGGAGTTAATTATTCTTTGGTACATGTATATTTCGTAATCAAGGTACAAATTTTAGGAGAGTTTAGAATTAGAAGAAAACACGTGCAATGTCTGTAGAGGACTTCAAGCCTTTGGAACGTTTTCACAGACTGCAGTCCATAAACCGCTTGTGACAACCATGAACGCAAGGTGTTCTTTCTCAAGTTGATTTAAATTCTTTAACCGGAGGGAAGGATAACATGGGTTGATGAACGTGCTACTGATTGTTGGTTCGAGTGGGTGGGTGGAATTTAGATAATGTTATGAACATGGCTGTGTCACCATAACAATGTAATATTGGAAGACATTAACATGGTGTAAGTCTGTTCTAGCTCGTGATGATCATGAATCTTTTTCATAGTCGAATGATTTGGAATATTTTATACTTTCTGCACTAAGAAAAATCCGTGGAGAATGAATATAGCTCTCCTGATAATTCTGAGTGTTAAAATGAATATAGCTCTTCTGATAATTCTGAGTGTTAAAATGAATATAATACACAGTTCGTCTTTAATGAATCCAAACCTCCGACGACACTTCAATATGACGTCTTTGGAATATACTGATATTTCACAGGGAAATTTAATACATTTGGAGTTGTTTAAAAACGGGAAGAGTCGCCTATTTCTCTAGCCTTGTAACAATATTTGGTAGCAAGTGTTAATAGCAGATTGTGACTGAAGGACCCTAACCACAAGTCTGTACTGATTCAGACTTACAAAGAAGATGATCCTTCTAATGGTATGTTGTCAATATAATTTATGAAATATGGTTAAAGTATCGCGAACATTGGAAGCCACTGATATTGTGTCATATAACAATAGGAAAAATACACGGTAAAAGTTATGACGAACAATATAACATTATTTTGTAAAAAGACGTAATGTCTGTTATAGGAAAATAATGTCAGTCATAAGGAAGTAATGTTAGTTATAGGGAAATAATGTCAGTCATAAGGAAGTAAGTCGGTTATAGGGAAATAATGTCAGTCATAAGGAAGTAATGTCGGTTATAGGGAAATAATGTCAGTCATAAGGACGTAATGTCGGTTATAGGGAAATAATGTCAGTCATAAGGAAGTAATGTCGGTTATAGGGAAATAATGTCAGTCATAAGGAAGTAATGTCGGTTATAGGGAAGTAATGTCAGTCATAAGGAAGTAATTTTAGTTACGAGAAAATAATGTCAGTTATAAGGAAGTAATTTTAAATACGAGAAAAGAATGTCAGTTATAAGGAAGTAATGTTAGTTACGAGTAAATAATGTCAGTCATAAGGAAGTAATGTTAGTTATAGGGAAATAATGTCAGTCATAAGGAAGTAATGTTAGTTACGAGAAAATAATGTAAGTTATAAGGAATTGGTGTCAGTTATAAGGAAGGAATGTTAGTTTTGAGGGAAATAATGTCAGGTTTAACGAAATAATGTCAGTTATAGGGACATAATGTTATATATTAGGAAATAATGTCAGTTATAAGGAACGAATGTCAGTTTTAAGGGAAATAATATCTGTTATAAGGAAATAATGTCAGTTATGGAGACATAATGTTATATATCAGGAAATAATGTTAGTTATGGAGACATAATGTTATATATCAGGAAATAATGTCAGTTATAAGGAACGAATGTCAGTTTTAAGGGAACTAATATCCGTTATAAGGAAATAATGTCAGTTATGGAGACATAATGTTATTTATTAGGACATAATGTCAGTTATAAGGACGTTATATCAGTTATGAGGAAATAATGTCAGTTATAAGTAAATAAAGATTGACATCACTGTTGTTACTTGTATCGTGTATTTCTATTTTTTACAATTAGGACTATTAACACCAGATTGACATCACTGTTGTTACTAGTATCATGTGTTTTTATTTTGTATATTTAGGACTATTAACACCAGATTGACATCACTGTTGTTACTAGTATCATGTGTTTTTATTTTGTATATTTAGGACTATTAACACCAGATTGGCATCACTGTTGTTACTAGTATCGTGTGTTCTTATTTTGTATATTTAGAATTACATTGATAAAAATTGTGGATAACTTTCTCAAAACTGGACTGGTTGTAACTTAGGTTACCACAGCGATTTTCGATGTTGCTGTGTAATGCTGAATCTAGCTTTTTTCGTTCAGCAGATATTACAACATAAGAGATGAGTTTGGTTATATGTGTAGAAAATAAATATGTTACTAGGCCTAGCTATAAATTTTTGGATGATGTACAAAAACAAATGCAGTTTTATCCTTTTTTAAGATTGTTGTTTTCCGGGGGTCTATCAGTCACGCCACGTGCGTCAGTGACTTACTTAAAGGTTTGTTCAGGAATATGTTAATTTCTATTTTCTTTTCCTATGAATTCAGAATTTCTCTTTTCATGCCGCGAATTCGAGAGTTGAGATTTAGAACGTTCCAGAATAATTCTTCTTGCTTCTAACCTGACAACGAGTAATTCCATTCGAAATGCGAAAGCTTAAGATAGCAGTGATGGACGAGACTTTTCTGAAACGGTTAGCCTCGAAACGCGCCCTGGGTCGTTATTTATTTCAAGTACACGTCAGAAGATGTGTTCCTTTCAGTTCTTTTATTACCGACCCCGTGACGTCACATCTCATTCAGTTAGGCGGGAAGGAAGCTTCCCACCACTTCCCGACCTCAACCCTTAAAAACAGTCCGTGAATGTGATCTATACTAGCACTTAACTGATTGCTGTCAGTGTAGTTTCAAAGCATTCTCTTCAGTGACTGGATTCGACTGCTGTTATAAACCGCAACTTAAGAACTTCTCATTTTCCTTGGAGCTATTTATCATGATCGTGGTTAAAATATTTCAGGGTCTAGAAATAAAAATGACGAACTGCCTTCAGATGAGGACATCCCTTCTGACTCGTAAAATAATGGTACATCACGACTCCAACAGCTAAATGATAATTCACTGGACCCCAAACACCAATCCATCATTTTTATTCATTCTGTGTTGGGTTTTTTTGGTAAAACAAGGTAACCAGACTATTTATTAAACGTTATGTAAAACAAGGTAACCAGACTATTTATTAAACGTTTTGTAAAACAAGGTAACCAGACTATTTATTGAACGTTATGTAAAACAAGGTAACCAGACTATTTATTAAACGTTTTGTAAAACAAGGTAACCAGACTATTTATTAAACGTTTTGTAAAACAAGGTAACCAGACTATTTATTAAACGTTATGTAAAACAAGGTAACCAGCCAATTTATTAAACGTTATGTAAAACAAGGTAACCAGACTATTTATTAAACGTTATGTAAAACAAGGTAACCAGACTATTTATTAAACGTTATGTAAAACAAGGTAACCAGACTATTTATTAAACGTTATGTAAAACAAGGTAACCAGACTATTTATTAAACGTTATGTAAAACAAGGTAACCAGACTATTTATTGAACGTTATGTAAAACAAGGTAACCAGACTATTTATTAAACGTTATGTAAAACAAGGTAACCAGACTATTTATTAAACGTTATGTATAACAAGGTAACCAGACTATTTATTAAACGTTATGTAAAACAAGGTAACCAGACTATTTATTAAACGTTATGGGCTGAATTGGAACAAACACTTTTCCTTTGTCTCTTTCACTGGTCGTTCATAAAATGGAATATGATCTCGATACGAAATTACCACTGAATTAAACTCTCATAATTTACTCCATTTTTGGGGAAACTTTTCATTCCAAGGCTGCTTCGACGAGTATGGCTCAGTGTTAGCATACCGGGCTGCTTATTGTAGAGTCCGAGGTTCGAGATGCGATGCCGTTGATGAAACCCCACATATCCAAACCATGATCTTCCATTAACATGCCAAGTTGTGTAACGCAGAGTGCAAAGTTCGAGGTGTTTATGCTGTCGGTTAAGCCCTATGACTTAACTTTAGCGTGACGAGCTTCGATACGAAGAGTCCAAGGTTCGAGTTTTATAAAAAAGTGAATGCCTATCGTTATTCGTCAAATCATAGCAACAGATCCTGCTATTTTTACCATCATAGATAAAATTCCTATCTCGACTTCACTCAGTCCTGCATGGACAGGTGGTTAAGACACTCGACTAGTAATCTGAGAGTTGCGGATTCAAATCCTCGTCACACTAAACAATTTCGCTCATTCAGCCATGAGGGCGTTATAATGTAAGGATCAATTCCACTATTCGTTGGTAAAAGAGTAGTTCAAAAGCTGGCTGTGAGTGGTGATGACTATCTGCCTTCCCTCTAGTCTTACACTGCTAAATTAGAAACGGCTCGCGCAGATAGCCCTTTTGTAGCTTTGCGCGAAATTCAAAACAAACCAAACCCAACTTTATACTATAAAACACCAAAACGTTCAGTAATAGTTTTTCATTGTGTCTAAGACACTGTGTAATATACGTGTACATTAACCTTAAATTTAATTTTTTTCCAACATAATTGCTCTTCCTTGTAATATCTTTACGTTATATATAAAAGAGATCAGAACAATACATTTCCTTATTTTAGTGATTCAATCATTAAAAAAAAAACAGACAAAATTCGAATATAGATTTCTTTGTTGTGACATTAGAACTGTGATGCTACAATTCAACAATAAGCGGTAACAGTTTTTGAGGAAGAGAGATTGGGTTTAAACATCAATTCTAATAACATACCAGTGGTAAGTCGATGGATCAATATAATTTTTTTCCTATAAAATCGAGCTCTTTGAAGTTCGACCTCGTGATTCAGAGTTCTTGAATCTCCAGAGTAACAAAATAAATTCGTGTAAAAGTACAAACTTCACATTTCTTGGGGGACAACAACATAGTTGTTATTAATGCACGTTTTACGCCAAGTCGTCTGAGCCATAGATAACAAATATTTTGGATACCTTGTGTTTACCTTTCTGGAAGTTTTAGGTTTTTCTTATAGACTGTGTTTAGCAGTTACGACTAAATTCAGAAATTCGTGACGGTACGTGGATATCAGTGTGCGTTTCAGTCGTTGTTTGGACAAGAAACACACGTGTTTATGCTTGAACGAGCCCGAAAATAAACGATTAAACTGATATAGACAGACAGCTTGTGCTGACTAGAGAGAAAATAAAAAATATTTGAAATCAATAGAGATTTTAAGGATCACTTCACTTGCTGTTATTAAATGTAGCTCTCTAAATAGGTGGCATGACGTCAACAATCCTTGTGTACTAATGCCATCAGAGATGCAATTGTAAAAAAACATGTAACTATTAAATTATATTCTCAATTTTATAATACAAATATCATTTTCTACTGAAATAGACAACTGACAGAAATAGTCAAATAGATAGCTTATCTCAAGACACAGTAACTCAGCCACTTACCGAAATTAAACTACCTTCATCCGTCGTGAATCTCATTTTACTAAATGTCTTTTTTTCTAGGAAATTTATTTCTTTAAAAACTTTCTACATACCATGTGTAACGTTTTATAAGGAGATTCGAAGCACTTATTTCACTTTGATTTCGATGTGTTTACATTTACCTTCGCCAGCTTATTTGATAAAGTCAGTTTGTATACAGTGATGTGAAGTTTGTATTTAACCTTATCTTCGATTTTAGATTAAAGTCAGTTTGTATACAGTGTTGTGAAGTTTGTATTTAACCTTATCTATGGTTTTAGATTAAAGTCAGTTTGTATTCACTGTTGTGAAGTCTGTATTTAACCTTATCTTCGGTTTCAGATTAAAGTCAGTTTGTATTCAGTGTTGTGAAGTTTGTATTTAACCTTATCTTCGGTTTTAGATTAAAGTCAGTTTGTATACAGTGTTGTGAAGTTTCTATTTAACCTTATCTTCGGTTTTAGATTAAAGTCAGTTTGTATTCAGTGTTGTGAAGTTTGTATTTAACTTTATCTTCGGTTTTAGATTAAAGTCAGTTTGTATTCAGTGTTGTGAAGTTTGTATTTAACCTTATCTTCGGTTTTAGATTAAAGTCAGTTTGTATACAGTGTTGTGAAGTTTGTATTTAACCTTATCTTCGGTTTTAGATTAAAGTCAGTTTGTATTCAGTGTTGTGAAGTTTGTATTTAACCTTATCTTCGGTTTTAGATTAAAGTCAGTTTGTATACAGTGTTGTGAAGTTTGTATTTAACCTTATCTTCGGTTTTAGATTAAAGTCAGTTTGTATACAGTGTTGTGAAGTTTGTATTTAACCTTATCTTCGGTTTTAGATTAAAGTAAGTTTGTATACAGTGTTGTGAAGTTTGTATTTAACCTTATCTTCGGTTTTAGATTAAAGTCAGTTTGTATACAGTGTTGTGAAGTTTGTATTTAACCTTATCTTCGGTTTTAGATTAAAGTCAGTTTGTATTCAGTGTTGTGAAGTTTGTATTTAACCTTATCTTCGGTTTTAGATTAAAGTCAGTTTGTATTCAGTGTTGTGAAGTTTGTATTTAACCTTATCTTCGGTTTTAGATTAAAGTCAGTTTGTATACAGTGTTGTGAAGTTTGTATTTAACCTTATCTTCGGTTTTAGATTAAAGTCAGTTTGTATACAGTGTTGTGAAGTTTGTATTTAACCTTATCTTCGGTTTTAGATTAAAGTCAGTTTGTATTCAGTGTTGTGAAGTTTGTATTTAACCTTATCTTCGGTTTTAGATTAAAGTCAGTTTGTATTCAGTGTTGTGAAGTTTGTATTTAACCTTATCTTCGGTTTTAGATTAAAGTCAGTTTGTATACAGTGTTGTGAAGTTTGTATTTAACCTTATCTTCGGTTTTAGATTAAAGTCAGTTTGTATTCAGTGTTGTGAAGTTTGTATTTAACCTTATCTTCGGTTTTAGATTAAAGTCAGTTTGTATTCAGTGTTGTGAAGTTTGTATTTAACCTTATCTTCGGTTTTAGATTAAAGTCAGTTTGTATGTTGTGAAGTTTGTATTTAACCTTATCTTCGGTTTTAGATTAAAGTCAGTTTGTAAGTGTTGTGAAGTTTATTTACCTTATCTTCGGTTTTAGATTAAAGTCAGTTTGTATACAGTGTTGTGAAGTTTGTATTTAACCTTATCTTCGGTTTTAGATTAAAGTCAGTTTGTATACAGTGTTGTGAAGTTTGTATTTAACCTTATCTTCGGTTTTAGATTAAAGTCAGTTTGTATACAGTGTTGTGAAGTTTGTATTTAACCTTATCTTCGGTTTTAGATTAAAGTCAGTTTGTATACAGTGTTGTGAAGTTTGTATTTAACCTTATCTTCGGTTTTAGATTAAAGTCAGTTTGTATACAGTGTTGTGAAGTTTGTATTTAACCTTATCTTCGGTTTTAGATTAAAGTCAGTTTGTACACAGTGTTGTGAAGTTTGTATTTAACCTTATCTTCGGTTTTAGATTAAAGTCAGTTTGTATACAGTGTTGTGAAGTTTGTATTTAACCTTATCTTCGGTTTTAGATTAAAGTCAGTTTGTATACAGTGTTGTGAAGTTTGTATTTAACCTTATCTTCGGTTTTAGATTAAAGTCAGTTTGTATACAGTGTTGTGAAGTTTGTATTTAACCTTATCTTCGGTTTTAGATTAAAGTCAGTTTGTACACAGTGTTGTGAAGTTTGTATTTAACCTTATCTTCGGTTTTAGATTAAAGTCAGTGTTGTGTAGTTTGTACCTTATCCTCGGTTTTAGATTAAAGTCAGTTTGTATTCAGTGTTGTGAAGTTTGTATTTAACCTTATCTTCGGTTTTAGATTAAAGTCAGTTTGTATACAGTGTTGTGAAGTTTGTATTTAACCTTATCTTCGGTTTTAGATTAAAGTCAGTTTGTATACAGTGTTGTGAAGTTTGTATTTAACCTTATCTTCGGTTTTAGATTAAAGTCAGTTTGTATACAGTGTTGTGAAGTTTGTATTTAACCTTATCTTCGGTTTTAGATTAAAGTCAGTTTGTATACAGTGTTGTGAAGTTTGTATTTAACCTTATCTTCGGTTTTAGATTAAAGTCAGTTTGTATTCAGTGTTGTGAAGTTTGTATTTAACCTTATCTTCGGTTTTAGATTAAAGTCAGTTTGTATACAGTGTTGTGAAGTTTGTATTTAACCTTATCTTCGGTTTTAGATTAAAGTCAGTTTGTATGTTGTACAGTGTTGTAATCTTATCTTCGGTTTTAAGTTTGTATTTAACCTTATCTTCGGTTTTAGATTAAAGTCAGTTTGTATACAGTGTTGTGAAGTTTGTATTTAACCTTATCTTCGGTTTTAGATTAAAGTCAGTTTGTATACAGTGTTGTGAAGTTTGTATTTAACCTTATCTTCGGTTTTAGATTAAAGTCAGTTTGTATTCAGTGTTGTGAAGTTTGTATTTAACCTTATCTTCGGTTTTAGATTAAAGTCAGTTTGTATACAGTGTTGTGAAGTTTGTATTTAACCTTATCTTCGGTTTTAGATTAAAGTCAGTTTGTATACAGTGTTGTGAAGTTTGTATTTAACCTTATCTTCGGTTTTAGATTAAAGTCAGTTTGTATACAGTGTTGTGAAGTTTGTATTTAACCTTATCTTCGGTTTTAGATTAAAGTCAGTTTGTATACAGTGTTGTGAAGTTTGTATTTAACCTTATCTTCGGTTTTAGATTAAAGTCAGTTTGTATACAGTGTTGTGAAGTTTGTATTTAACCTTATCTTCGGTTTTAGATTAAAGTCAGTTTGTATACAGTGTTGTGAAGTTTGTATTTAACCTTATCTTCGGTTTTAGATTAAAGTCAGTTTGTATACAGTGTTGTGAAGTTTGTATTTAACCTTATCTTCGGTTTTAGATTAAAGTCAGTTTGTATACAGTGTTGTGAAGTTTGTATTTAACCTTATCTTCGGTTTTAGATTAAAGTCAGTTTGTATACAGTGTTGTGAAGTTTGTATTTAACCTTATCTTCGGTTTTAGATTAAAGTCAGTTTGTATACAGTGTTGTGAAGTTTGTATTTAACCTTATCTTATCTATGGTTTTAGATTAAAGTCAGTTTGTATACAGTGTTGTGAAGTTTGTATTTAACCTTATCTTCGGTTTTAGATTAAAGTCAGTTTGTATACAGTGTTGTGAAGTTTGTATTTAACCTTATCTTCGGTTTTAGATTAAAGTCAGTTTGTATACAGTGTTGTGAAGTTTGTATTTAACCTTATCTTCGGTTTTAGATTAAAGTCAGTTTGTATACAGTGTTGTGAAGTTTGTATTTAACCTTATCTTCGGTTTTAGATTAAAGTCAGTTTGTATACAGTGTTGTGAAGTTTGTATTTAACCTTATCTTCGGTTTTAGATTAAAGTCAGTTTGTATACAGTGTTGTGAAGTTTGTATTTAACCTTATCTTCGGTTTTAGATTAAAGTCAGTTTGTATACAGTGTTGTGAAGTTTGTATTTAACCTTATCTTCGGTTTTAGATTAAAGTCAGTTTGTATACAGTGTTGTGAAGTTTGTATTTAACCTTATCTTCGGTTTTAGATTAAAGTCAGTTTGTATACAGTGTTGTGAAGTTTGTATTTAACCTTATCTTCGGTTTTAGATTAAAGTCAGTTTGTATACAGTGTTGTGAAGTTTGTATTTAACCTTATCTTCGGTTTTAGATTAAAGTCAGTTTGTATACAGTGTTGTGAAGTTTGTATTTAACCTTATCTTCGGTTTTAGATTAAAGTCAGTTTGTATACAGTGTTGTGAAGTTTGTATTTAACCTTATCTTCGGTTTTAGATTAAAGTCAGTTTGTATACAGTGTTGTGAAGTTTGTATTTAACCTTATCTTCGGTTTTAGATTAAAGTCAGTTTGTACACAGTGTTGTGAAGTTTGTATTTAACCTTATCTTCGGTTTTAGATTAAAGTCAGTTTGTATACAGTGTTGTGAAGTTTGTATTTAACCTTATCTTCGGTTTTAGATTAAAGTCAGTTTGTACACAGTGTTGTGAAGTTTGTATTTAACCTTATCTTCGGTTTTAGATTAAAGTCAGTTTGTATACAGTGTTGTGAAGTTTGTATTTAACCTTATCTTCGGTTTTAGATTAAAGTCAGTTTGTATACAGTGTTGTGAAGTTTGTATTTAACCTTATCTTCGGTTTTAGATTAAAGTCAGTTTGTATACAGTGTTGTGAAGTTTGTATTTAACCTTATCTTCGGTTTTAGATTAAAGTCAGTTTGTATACAGTGTTGTGAAGTTTGTATTTAACCTTATCTTCGGTTTTAGATTAAAGTCAGTTTGTACACAGTGTTGTGAAGTTTGTATTTAACCTTATCTTCGGTTTTAGATTAAAGTCAGTTTGTACACAGTGTTGTGAAGTTTGTATTTAACCTTATCTTCGGTTTTAGATTAAAGTCAGTTTGTATACAGTGTTGTGAAGTTTGTATTTAACCTTATCTTCGGTTTTAGATTAAAGTCAGTTTGTATACAGTGTTGTGAAGTTTGTATTTAACCTTATCTTCGGTTTTAGATTAAAGTCAGTTTGTATACAGTGTTGTGAAGTTTGTATTTAACCTTATCTTCGGTTTTAGATTAAAGTCAGTTTGTATACAGTGTTGTGAAGTTTGTATTTAACCTTATCTTCGGTTTTAGATTAAAGTCAGTTTGTACACAGTGT
Source organism: Tachypleus tridentatus (assembly GCF_004210375.1). Lineage (NCBI taxonomy): Eukaryota > Metazoa > Arthropoda > Merostomata > Xiphosura > Limulidae > Tachypleus > Tachypleus tridentatus. The sequence continues at coordinate 19,581,631 of NW_027467777.1, forward strand.
TGTGAAGTTTGTATTTAACCTTATCTTCGGTTTTAGATTAAAGTCAGTTTGTATACAGTGTTGTGAAGTTTGTATTTAACCTTATCTTCGGTTTTAGATTAAAGTCAGTTTGTATACAGTGTTGTGAAGTTTGTATTTAACCTTATCTTCGGTTTTAGATTAAAGTCAGTTTGTATTCAGTGTTGTGAAGTTTGTATTTAACCTTATCTTCGGTTTTAGATTAAAGTCAGTTTGTACACAGTGTTGTGAAGTTTGTATTTAACCTTATCTTCGGTTTTAGATTAAAGTCAGTTTGTACACAGTGTTGTGAAGTTTGTATTTAACCTTATCTTCGGTTTTAGATTAAAGTCAGTTTGTATACAGTGTTGTGAAGTTTGTATTTAACCTTATCTTCGGTTTTAGATTAAAGTCAGTTTGTATTCAGTGTTGTGAAGTTTGTATTTAACCTTATCTTCGGTTTTAGATTAAAGTCAGTTTGTACACAGTGTTGTGAAGTTTGTATTTAACCTTATCTTTGTACACAGGTTTGAAGTTTGTAGATTAAAGTCAGTTTGTACACAGTGTTGTGAAGTTTGTATTTAACCTTATCTTCAGGTTTTAGATTAAAGTCAGTTTGTATACAGTGTTGTGAAGTTTGTATTTAACCTTATCTTCGGTTTTAGATTAAAGTCAGTTTGTATTCAGTGTTGTGAAGTTTGTATTTAACCTTATCTTCGGTTTTAGATTAAAGTCAGTTTGTATACAGTGTTGTGAAGTTTGTATTTAACCTTATCTTCGGTTTTAGATTAAAGTCAGTTTGTATACAGTGTTGTGAAGTTTGTATTTAACCTTATCTTCGGTTTTAGATTAAAGTCAGTTTGTATACAGTGTTGAAGTTTGTATTTAACCTTATCTTCGGTTTTAGATTAAAGTCAGTTTGTATACAGTGTTGTGAAGTTTGTATTTAACCTTATCTATGGTTTTAGATTAAAGTCAGTTTGTATACAGTGTTGTGAAGTTTGTATTTAACCTTATCTTCGGTTTTAGATTAAAGTCAGTTTGTATACAGTGTTGTGAAGTTTGTATTTAACCTTATCTTCGGTTTTAGATTAAAGTCAGTTTGTATACAGTGTTGTGAAGTTTGTATTTAACCTTATCTTCGGTTTTAGATTAAAGTCAGTTTGTATACAGTGTTGTGAAGTTTGTATTTAACCTTATCTTCGGTTTTAGATTAAAGTCAGTTTGTACACAGTGTTGTGAAGTTTGTATTTAACCTTATCTTCGGTTTTAGATTAAAGTCAGTTTGTACACAGTGTTGTGAAGTTTGTATTTAACCTTATCTTCGGTTTTAGATTAAAGTCAGTTTGTATACAGTGTTGTGAAGTTTGTATTTAACCTTATCTTCGGTTTTAGATTAAAGTCAGTTTGTACACAGTGTTGTGAAGTTTGTATTTAACCTTATCTTCGGTTTTAGATTAAAGTCAGTTTGTATACAGTGTTGTGAAGTTTGTATTTAACCTTATCTTCGGTTTTAGATTAAAGTCAGTTTGTATACAGTGTTGTGAAGTTTGTATTTAACCTTATCTTCGGTTTTAGATTAAAGTCAGTTTGTATACAGTGTTGTGAAGTTTGTATTTAACCTTATCTTCGGTTTTAGATTAAAGTCAGTTTGTATACAGTGTTGTGAAGTTTGTATTTAACCTTATCTTCGGTTTTAGATTAAAGTCAGTTTGTACACAGTGTTGTGAAGTTTGTATTTAACCTTATCTTCGGTTTTAGATTAAAGTCAGTTTGTATACAGTGTTGTGAAGTTTGTATTTAACCTTATCTTCGGTTTTAGATTAAAGTCAGTTTGTATACAGTGTTGTGAAGTTTGTATTTAACCTTATCTTCGGTTTTAGATTAAAGTCAGTTTGTATACAGTGTTGTGAAGTTTGTATTTAACCTTATCTTCGGTTTTAGATTAAAGTCAGTTTGTATACAGTGTTGTGAAGTTTGTATTTAACCTTATCTTCGGTTTTAGATTAAAGTCAGTTTGTACACAGTGTTGTGAAGTTTGTATTTAACCTTATCTTCGGTTTTAGATTAAAGTCAGTTTGTACACAGTGTTGTGAAGTTTGTATTTAACCTTATCTTCGGTTTTAGATTAAAGTCAGTTTGTATACAGTGTTGTGAAGTTTGTATTTAACCTTATCTTCGGTTTTAGATTAAAGTCAGTTTGTATACAGTGTTGTGAAGTTTGTATTTAACCTTATCTTAGATTAAAGTCAGTTTGTACAGTGTTGTGAAGTTTGTATTTAACCTTATCTTCGGTTTTAGATTAAAGTCAGTTTGTACACAGTGTTGTGAAGTTTGTATTTAACCTTATCTTCGGTTTTAGATTAAAGTCAGTTTGTACACAGTGTTGTGAAGTTTGTATTTAACCTTATCTTCGGTTTTAGATTAAAGTCAGTTTGTATACAGTGTTGTGAAGTTTGTATTTAACCTTATCTTCGGTTTTAGATTAAAGTCAGTTTGTATACAGTGTTGTGAAGTTTGTATTTAACCTTATCTTCGGTTTTAGATTAAAGTCAGTTTGTATACAGTGTTGTGAAGTTTGTATTTAACCTTAGATTAAAGTCAGTTTGTATACAGTGTTGTGAAGTTTGTATTTAACCTTATCTTCAGATTAAAGTCAGTTTGTATACAGTGTTGTGAAGTTTGTATTTAACCTTATCTTCGGTTTTAGATTAAAGTCAGTTTGTATACAGTGTTGTGAAGTTTGTATTTAACCTTATCTTCGGTTTTAGATTAAAGTCAGTTTGTATACAGTGTTGTGAAGTTTGTATTTAACCTTATCTTCGGTTTTAGATTAAAGTCAGTTTGTACACAGTGTTGTGAAGTTTGTATTTAACCTTATCTTCGGTTTTAGATTAAAGTCAGTTTGTATACAGTGTTGTGAAGTTTGTATTTAACCTTATCTTCGGTTTTAGATTAAAGTCAGTTTGTATACAGTGTTGTGAAGTTTGTATTTAACCTTATCTTCGGTTTTAGATTAAAGTCAGTTTGTATACAGTGTTGTGAAGTTTGTATTTAACCTTATCTTCGGTTTTAGATTAAAGTCAGTTTGTACACAGTGTTGTGAAGTTTGTATTTAACCTTATCTTCGGTTTTAGATTAAAGTCAGTTTGTATACAGTGTTGTGAAGTTTGTATTTAACCTTATCTTCGGTTTTAGATTAAAGTCAGTTTGTATACAGTGTTGTGAAGTTTGTATTTAACCTTATCTTCGGTTTTAGATTAAAGTCAGTTTGTATACAGTGTTGTGAAGTTTGTATTTAACCTTATCTTCGGTTTTAGATTAAAGTCAGTTTGTATACAGTGTTGTGAAGTTTGTATTTAACCTTATCTTCGGTTTTAGATTAAAGTCAGTTTGTATACAGTGTTGTGAAGTTTGTATTTAACCTTATCTTCGGTTTTAGATTAAAGTCAGTTTGTATACAGTGTTGTGAAGTTTGTATTTAACCTTATCTTCGGTTTTAGATTAAAGTCAGTTTGTATACAGTGTTGTGAAGTTTGTATTTAACCTTATCTTCGGTTTTAGATTAAAGTCAGTTTGTATACAGTGTTGTGAAGTTTGTATTTAACCTTATCTTCGGTTTTAGATTAAAGTCAGTTTGTATACAGTGTTGTGAAGTTTGTATTTAACCTTATCTTCGGTTTTAGATTAAAGTCAGTTTGTATACAGTGTTGTGAAGTTTGTATTTAACCTTATCTTCGGTTTTAGATTAAAGTCAGTTTGTATACAGTGTTGTGAAGTTTGTATTTAACCTTATCTTCGGTTTTAGATTAAAGTCAGTTTGTATACAGTGTTGTGAAGTTTGTATTTAACCTTATCTTCGGTTTTAGATTAAAGTCAGTTTGTATACAGTGTTGTGAAGTTTGTATTTAACCTTATCTTCGGTTTTAGATTAAAGTCAGTTTGTATTCAGTGTTGTGAAGTTTGTATTTAACCTTATCTTCGGTTTTAGATTAAAGTCAGTTTGTATACAGTGTTGTGAAGTTTGTATTTAACCTTATCTTCGGTTTTAGATTAAAGTCAGTTTGTATACAGTGTTGTGAAGTTTGTACAGTGTTGTGAAGTTTGTATTTAACCTTATCTTCGGTTTTAGATTAAAGTCAGTTTGTATACAGTGTTGTGAAGTTTGTATTTAACCTTATCTTCGGTTTTAGATTAAAGTCAGTTTGTATACAGTGTTGTGAAGTTTGTATTTAACCTTATCTTCGGTTTTAGATTAAAGTCAGTTTGTATACACAGTGTTGTGAAGTTTGTATTTAACCTTATCTTCGGTTTTAGATTAAAGTCAGTTTGTATACAGTGTTGTGAAGTTTGTATTTAACCTTATCTTCGGTTTTAGATTAAAGTCAGTTTGTATACAGTGTTGTGAAGTTTGTATTTAACCTTATCTTCGGTTTTAGATTAAAGTCAGTTTGTATACAGTGTTGTGAAGTTTGTATTTAACCTTATCTTCGGTTTTAGATTAAAGTCAGTTTGTAAACAGTGTTGTGAAGTTTGTATTTAACCTTATCTTCGGTTTTAGATTAAAGTCAGTTTGTATACAGTGTTGTGATTTGTATTTAACATCTTGGTTTTAAGATTTGTAGTCAGTTTGTACACAGTGTTGTGAAGTTTGTATTTAACCTTATCTTCGGTTTTAGATTAAAGTCAGTTTGTACACAGTGTTGTGAAGTTTGTATTTAACCTTATCTTCGGTTTTAGATTAAAGTCAGTTTGTATACAGTGTTGTGAAGTTTGTATTTAACCTTATCTTCGGTTTTAGATTAAAGTCAGTTTGTATACAGTGTTGTGAAGTTTGTATTTAACCTTATCTTCGGTTTTAGATTAAAGTCAGTTTGTATACAGTGTTGTGAAGTTTGTATTTAACCTTATCTTCGGTTTTAGATTAAAGTCAGTTTGTATACAGTGTTGTGAAGTTTGTATTTAACCTTATCTTCGGTTTTAGATTAAAGTCAGTTTGTATACAGTGTTGTGAAGTTTGTATTTAACCTTATCTTCGGTTTTAGATTAAAGTCAGTTTGTACACAGTGTTGTGAAGTTTGTATTTAACCTTATCTTCGGTTTTAGATTAAAGTCAGTTTGTATACAGTGTTGTGAAGTTTGTATTTAACCTTATCTTCGGTTTTAGATTAAAGTCAGTTTGTATACAGTGTTGTGAAGTTTGTATTTAACCTTATCTTCGGTTTTAGATTAAAGTCAGTTTGTATACAGTGTTGTGAAGTTTGTATTTAACCTTATCTTCGGTTTTAGATTAAAGTCAGTTTGTATACAGTGTTGTGAAGTTTGTATTTAACCTTATCTTCGGTTTTAGATTAAAGTCAGTTTGTATACAGTGTTGTGAAGTTTGTATTTAACCTTATCTTCGGTTTTAGATTAAAGTCAGTTTGTATACAGTGTTGTGAAGTTTGTATTTAACCTTATCTTCGGTTTTAGATTAAAGTCAGTTTGTATACAGTGTTGTGAAGTTTGTATTTAACCTTATCTTCGGTTTTAGATTAAAGTCAGTTTGTATACAGTGTTGTGAAGTTTGTATTTAACCTTATCTTCGGTTTTAGATTAAAGTCAGTTTGTATACAGTGTTGTGAAGTTTGTATTTAACCTTATCTTCGGTTTTAGATTAAAGTCAGTTTGTATACAGTGTTGTGAAGTTTGTATTTAACCTTATCTTCGGTTTTAGATTAAAGTCAGTTTGTATACAGTGTTGTGAAGTTTGTATTTAACCTTATCTTCGGTTTTAGATTAAAGTCAGTTTGTATACAGTGTTGTGAAGTTTGTATTTAACCTTATCTTCGGTTTTAGATTAAAGTCAGTTTGTATACAGTGTTGTGAAGTTTGTATTTAACCTTATCTTTTAGATTAAAGTTTTGTAGATTAAAGTTTGTATTTAACCTTATCTTCGGTTTTAGATTAAAGTCAGTTTGTATACAGTGTTGTGAAGTTTGTATTTAACCTTATCTTTTAGATTAAAGTCAGTTTGTATACAGTGTTGTGAAGTTTGTATTTAACCTTATCTTCGGTTTTAGATTAAAGTCAGTTTGTATACAGTGTTGTGAAGTTTGTATTTAACCTTATCTTCGGTTTTAGATTAAAGTCAGTTTGTATACAGTGTTGTGAAGTTTGTATTTAACCTTATCTTCGGTTTTAGATTAAAGTCAGTTTGTATACAGTGTTGTGAAGTTTGTATTTAACCTTATCTTCGGTTTTAGATTAAAGTCAGTTTGTATACAGTGTTGTGAAGTTTGTATTTAACCTTATCTTCGGTTTTAGATTAAAGTCAGTTTGTATACAGTGTTGTGAAGTTTGTATTTAACCTTATCTTCGGTTTTAGATTAAAGTCAGTTTGTACACAGTGTTGTGAAGTTTGTATTTAACCTTATCTTCGGTTTTAGATTAAAGTCAGTTTGTATACAGTGTTGTGAAGTTTGTATTTAACCTTATCTTCGGTTTTAGATTAAAGTCAGTTTGTATACAGTGTTGTGAAGTTTGTATTTAACCTTATCTTCGGTTTTAGATTAAAGTCAGTTTGTATACAGTGTTGTGAAGTTTGTATTTAACCTTATCTTCGGTTTTAGATTAAAGTCAGTTTGTATACAGTGTTGTGAAGTTTGTATTTAACCTTATCTTCGGTTTTAGATTAAAGTCAGTTTGTATACAGTGTTGTGAAGTTTGTATTTAACCTTATCTTCGGTTTTAGATTAAAGTCAGTTTGTATACAGTGTTGTGAAGTTTGTATTTAACCTTATCTTCGGTTTTAGATTAAAGTCAGTTTGTATACAGTGTTGTGAAGTTTGTATTTAACCTTATCTTCGGTTTTAGATTAAAGTCAGTTTGTACACAGTGTTGTGAAGTTTGTATTTAACCTTATCTTCGGTTTTAGATTAAAGTCAGTTTGTACACAGTGTTGTGAAGTTTGTATTTAACCTTATCTTCGGTTTTAGATTAAAGTCAGTTTGTATACAGTGTTGTGAAGTTTGTATTTAACCTTATCTTCGGTTTTAGATTAAAGTCAGTTTGTATACAGTGTTGTGAAGTTTGTATTTAACCTTATCTTCGGTTTTAGATTAAAGTCAGTTTGTATACAGTGTTGTGAAGTTTGTATTTAACCTTATCTTCGGTTTTAGATTAAAGTCAGTTTGTATACAGTGTTGTGAAGTTTGTATTTAACCTTATCTTCGGTTTTAGATTAAAGTCAGTTTGTATACAGTGTTGTGAAGTTTGTATTTAACCTTATCTTCGGTTTTAGATTAAAGTCAGTTTGTATACAGTGTTGTGAAGTTTGTATTTAACCTTATCTTCGGTTTTAGATTAAAGTCAGTTTGTACACAGTGTTGTGAAGTTTGTATTTAACCTTATCTTCGGTTTTAGATTAAAGTCAGTTTGTATACAGTGTTGTGAAGTTTGTATTTAACCTTATCTTCGGTTTTAGATTAAAGTCAGTTTGTATACAGTGTTGTGAAGTTTGTATTTAACCTTATCTTCGGTTTTAGATTAAAGTCAGTTTGTATTCAGTGTTGTGAAGTTTGTATTTAACCTTATCTTCGGTTTTAGATTAAAGTCAGTTTGTATACAGTGTTGTGAAGTTTGTATTTAACCTTATCTTCGGTTTTAGATTAAAGTCAGTTTGTATACAGTGTTGTGAAGTTTGTATTTAACCTTATCTTCGGTTTTAGATTAAAGTCAGTTTGTATACAGTGTTGTGAAGTTTGTATTTAACCTTATCTTCGGTTTTAGATTAAAGTCAGTTTGTATACAGTGTTGTGAAGTTTGTATTTAACCTTATCTTCGGTTTTAGATTAAAGTCAGTTTGTATACAGTGTTGTGAAGTTTGTATTTAACCTTATCTTCGGTTTTAGATTAAAGTCAGTTTGTATACAGTGTTGTGAAGTTTGTATTTAACCTTATCTTCGGTTTTAGATTAAAGTCAGTTTGTATACAGTGTTGTGAAGTTTGTATTTAACCTTATCTTCGGTTTTAGATTAAAGTCAGTTTGTATACAGTGTTGTGAAGTTTGTATTTAACCTTATCTTCGGTTTTAGATTAAAGTCAGTTTGTATACAGTGTTGTGAAGTTTGTATTTAACCTTATCTTCGGTTTTAGATTAAAGTCAGTTTGTATACAGTGTTGTGAAGTTTGTATTTAACCTTATCTTCGGTTTTAGATTAAAGTCAGTTTGTAAGTGTTGTGAAGTTTGTATTTAACCTTATCTTCGGTTTTATAAAGTCAGTGTTGTGAAGTTTGTATTTAACCTTATCTTCGGTTTTAGATTAAAGTCAGTTTGTATACAGTGTTGTGAAGTTTGTATTTAACCTTATCTTCGGTTTTAGATTAAAGTCAGTTTGTATACAGTGTTGTGAAGTTTGTATTTAACCTTATCTTCGGTTTTAGATTAAAGTCAGTTTGTATACAGTGTTGTGAAGTTTGTATTTAACCTTATCTTCGGTTTTAGATTAAAGTCAGTTTGTATACAGTGTTGTGAAGTTTGTATTTAACCTTATCTTCGGTTTTAGATTAAAGTCAGTTTGTATACAGTGTTGTGAAGTTTGTATTTAACCTTATCTTCGGTTTTAGATTAAAGTCAGTTTGTATACAGTGTTGTGAAGTTTGTATTTAACCTTATCTTCGGTTTTAGATTAAAGTCAGTTTGTATACAGTGTTGTGAAGTTTGTATTTAACCTTATCTTCGGTTTTAGATTAAAGTCAGTTTGTATACAGTGTTGTGAAGTTTGTATTTAACCTTATCTTCGGTTTTAGATTAAAGTCAGTTTGTATACAGTGTTGTGAAGTTTGTATTTAACCTTATCTTCGGTTTTAGATTAAAGTCAGTTTGTATACAGTGTTGTGAAGTTTGTATTTAACCTTATCTTCGGTTTTAGATTAAAGTCAGTTTGTATACAGTGTTGTGAAGTTTGTATTTAACCTTATCTTCGGTTTTAGATTAAAGTCAGTTTGTATACAGTGTTGTGAAGTTTGTATTTAACCTTATCTTCGGTTTTAGATTAAAGTCAGTTTGTATACAGTGTTGTGAAGTTTGTATTTAACCTTATCTTCGGTTTTAGATTAAAGTCAGTTTGTATACAGTGTTGTGAAGTTTGTATTTAACCTTATCTTCGGTTTTAGATTAAAGTCAGTTTGTATACAGTGTTGTGAAGTTTGTATTTAACCTTATCTTCGGTTTTAGATTAAAGTCAGTTTGTATACAGTGTTGTGAAGTTTGTATTTAACCTTATCTTCGGTTTTAGATTAAAGTCAGTTTGTATACAGTGTTGTGAAGTTTGTATTTAACCTTATCTTCGGTTTTAGATTAAAGTCAGTTTGTATACAGTGTTGTGTAAGTTTGTATTTAACCTTATCTTCGGTTTTAGATTAAAGTCAGTTTGTACACAGTGTTGTGAAGTTTGTATTTAACCTTATCTTCGGTTTTAGATTAAAGTCAGTTTGTACACAGTGTTGTGAAGTTTGTATTTAACCTTATCTTCGGTTTTAGATTAAAGTCAGTTTGTACACAGTGTTGTGAAGTTTGTATTTAACCTTATCTTCGGTTTTAGATTAAAGTCAGTTTGTATACAGTGTTGTGAAGTTTGTATTTAACCTTATCTTCGGTTTTAGATTAAAGTCAGTTTGTATACAGTGTTGTGAAGTTTGTATTTAACCTTATCTTCGGTTTTAGATTAAAGTCAGTTTGTATACAGTGTTGTGAAGTTTGTATTTAACCTTATCTTCAGTTTTATACAGTGTTGTGATTTGTAAACCTCAGTTTGTTAAAGTCATACAGTGTTGTGAAGTTTGTATTTAACCTTATCTTCGGTTTTAGATTAAAGTCAGTTTGTATACAGTGTTGTGAAGTTTGTATTTAACCTTATCTTCGGTTTTAGATTAAAGTCAGTTTGTACACAGTGTTGTGAAGTTTGTATTTAACCTTATCTTCGGTTTTAGATTAAAGTCAGTTTGTATACAGTGTTGTGAAGTTTGTATTTAACCTTATCTATGGTTTTAGATTAAAGTCAGTTTGTATACAGTGTTGTGAAGTTTGTATTTAACCTTATCTTCGGTTTTAGATTAAAGTCAGTTTGTATTCAGTGTTGTGAAGTTTGTATTTAATCTTATTTTCGGTTTTATATTAAAGTCAGTTTGTATACAGTGTTATGAAGTTTGTATTTAACCTTATCTATGGTTTTAGATTAAAGTCAGTTTGTACACAGTGTTGTGAAGTTTGTATTTAACCTTATCTTCGGTTTTAGATTAAAGTCAGTTTGTATACAGTGTTGTGAAGTTTGTATTTAACCTTATCTATGGTTTTAGATTAAAGTCAGTCTGTACACAGTGTTGTGAAGTTTGTATTTAACCTTATCTTCGGTTTAAGATTAAAGTCAGTTTGTATTCAGTGTTGTGAAGTTTGTATTTAACCTTATCTATGGTTTTAGATTAAAGTCAGTTTGTATACAGTGATGTGAAGTTTCTATATAACCTTATATTCGGTTTTAGATTAAAGTCAGTTTGCATACAGTGTTGTAAAGTTTGTATTTAACCTTATCTTCGGTTTTAGATTAAAGTCAGTTTGTATACAGTGTTGTGAAGTTTGTATTTAACCTTATCTTCGATTTTAGATTAAAGTCAGTTTGTACACAGTGTTGTGAAGTTTGTATTTAACCTTATCTTCGGTTTTAGATTAAAGTCAGTTTGTATTCAGTGTTGTGAAGTTTGTATTTAATCTTATCTACGGTTTTGGACAAAAATTAAACTTTACCTATTTATTCAGTGTATGGACCATTCAGAGAAACTCCCTAGAACTAAGGTATAGCAATGTATATTGTTGTACTAGTAAATAAAGTGACACAAACTAGCACTACCCGCCGTTATAACATAATAATAAGGTTAGCTGTGATTACCACAGTTCAACTACACGTTTTATTTTAAACTCCAGTGTGTTTCGAAGTGTGTTATGAATACGACACATGTAAACTTTACAACCTGTGTGTCCTGAGCTCAGACTTACATTTTGTTATTGTGAGAAAACAACATTTGTAGTGTTCGTTCCAGTTAGTGTTAGCGTCAACATTCAGTGTTTCGTCAAAACAATAACATAAATACTGGTTCATACCGTCCACTTTGTGTGAACCAGTTGCACCTGTATTTGAAGCCAGTTAAGTGTTAAAACTAGTCTGAGAGGTAAGTACTGAGATCTTGTAAGTCTAAAATGTGGGTTTCGATACCTATGGTTGGTAGAACTCAGAGAACCCACCGGGTGACTTTGTGGTCAACCACAAAGATATTTATTAAGCCTCCAGTTGGCTGAATAATATATTCTGAGAGTTTATAGCGTTAAAACTCGGACTTCGATTCCCTCAATAATCATAGCTCAGGAAACATAGTGTATGACTTTGCTTTTAAGAAGAAATGACCAAACAAACTTTGCAGACAAAGTTAAAATGTGCGTCTGCAGTGAACTAATATAAATAGTGAAATTGGTAAAACTCTTAATTTATATCGATTTGAGGAAAACATATTAAAAGTAATACGACTAAAGTCGATTGATTTTCAAGATTTGTAAATCTTGGAATGCAGATAGAGTGTGTGGTAATTAAAGAAAAGTGTTTATGGGGTTCTACGTCACGAGAGATGGAATCGTGTTTTAACAGCTATTAGACTGAATCGTTTCTCCTAGATGCTTTCTTTGATAATAAGTTATAATAAGTGACGAACAAAAGGTCCAGTGACCGAAAGACAACCAGTCGACCAGTAACCGCTGTGGGCGAGTTTATCGACAGAGTTCAAACAATAAGAGAGAGCTGTGTTCGTAAAGGGTAAACTATTGGATTTCCAGGTTGGACGACTCAAGAGAAAGCAGATATTCTTTATCAAATCTTATATCTACTCCAGTCACCAAACTAGGACAACAAAGACAATGAGTTTCTCTGTGGGTTGCCTCGTAGCACGAGTTCCATAGTTCGACGACTTTCTTTCTTTCATTCTCTGTCTCTCTTTCATTTCTCTCTCATTCCGTCTGCATATACTTCGTATATGTTTTACTGTCTTGTGCGGTTCTGTGTCCTTCCGCATTCCTCCGTACTAAAATAGTGCCTGTTTCAATTTCGGTTTCTGATTGAGTCTTGACTCCTTCAAAAGCCTTCTGTCCAATCTTTCTGTTCTACAGCACGTGGGGGTAAGTAACTTGACAAACCAATATCTCTGTCGCAGACGTATACAACAAAGAGAAAAATCTTATTAACCTCATATTTTCAAAGTTTGAAGTTTTTAGCAGATTAAATCTGCACAGCTTGACTACGGTGTATTATAACGATTTAGTCGCCTCACACTTGTTCACAGCCCATGTCGCCAAGTTCGGTCATATTCTATCTGACGAATGTGCATCTTTAAAACAGCCCTGCAGCATACGTTATATTGAAGAAAGGCTCCATCACAGTATTTTCATGTCTAAAGCACGCAACTCGTCTCTGCTGGCTTTCTATAATCCATCTTGCGTGCGAGAAAGATAGATTCCCAGCGTCCATTTCAACAGTCTGATTGCATTGAAGTCCACAGGCACTGAGTTCTCTGACTTAACTGGTATGTCTTCCAGTGAAATAACACAAATACTAGTTTCATTGCTCATGTGCTTGAAGTATATGATTTATGAACGAATATGCCGCGTAAAAAAAAAAATTGTGTCACCCTTCCTGAGGGAAATATTTATTTTCAAATTTGTCGGCAACTGTTTTCTGGAACAAGTGGGTGGCGGTTTTGAACACTGACCGTTATATTCATGACTTTTGTTACAAGGCGCTGGAAGTTGTTTACTACCGCTGGAGTACGACTTCTTGTTGATCCATATTTCCTTGTTTTCCAATGCGTAAGAAATTCGAAACCCCGAATCAGAACACCTACTAATATTTCGTTGTACTAATATCATGTTTCTTTCAACTAGTGATCAATTTTCGGTGACATCACATTATCTGTAATATCCAAACCAATGTCAAAATACTTCTGATACACGCTGTTCCACAGTTAAATTATATGTGGTTGTCATGTGACTTACTGATTCGAATATTCAAAAACACTTAATATAAAGTACTCAACACTCGGCAGAAGGAAGGGGTATCGTAATGACATCATTACTTGGACGTGATGAATAACATAATCCTTTAAAACACGAAAAAAAACACTTATTTCGTGTTCTCTTAACGTAGGGTAAACTGAAACGTCAGAAAGGGTCTGAAGATTTTCAATCAGCAATATTTTTTTTCCAAAAACTTAAAGGCCTTGCGTTTACCATATCGTTTACAGTTATAATGAGGAAATTTAATGACTCGTATTTCAGACCATTTAAGTTCACTTCGACAACGAAACACTTAATATGATCTTTTTTTCTCTGTTGCTGTTTTTCACTTTACTTAAGTGTTAAAAACTAAACCATTTACTGTAGTTCCTTGATCGTGGGTGATTTCGTTAAAAGGATTTTTAAACTTCCACCCTATGAGAAATACACAAAATTTGATTTAACGTAAAACCTCGATTAGGACTTATGAAAACCGCACAGAGTGCCTTCCACCAATTTCTATCTTGTTTCTTTACCTTTTTAACGCCACGAACTTAATTCAACTTAGTAGAATGAAAGTTCACTTCACGTATTTCCATGTTGAATTTTTTTTTTCAAATTTCAAAATTTCTTTCTAGCTTTTAAAGTAATTTTAAATATTAATGTGACGGTTAGGCTGGTGGTAAACTATTTTATAATTAAATAAACTCAGTGTTTCAAATATTAATGTTGGTGTGACGGTAAGGCTAGTCTTGGGTGGTAAACTATTTTATAATTACATAAACTCACTGTTTCAAATATTAATGTTGGTGTCACGATAAGGCTAGTCTGTTAGCTGCTTCATATTCTAATAGGTCGTTCTTAAAAAATTAATAAACCGGTAAAAAGTAAGACTCATAAGTAATATCTGTTAGCTGCTTGATCCTAATAGGTCGTTCTTAAAAAATTAATAAACCAGTAGAAAGTAAGACCCATAGGTAATATCTGTTAGCAGCTTTATCCTAATAGGTCGTTCTTAAAAAATTAATAAACCAGTAGAAAGTAAGACCCATAAGTAATATCTGTTAGCTGCTTGATCCTAATAGGTCGTTCTTAAAAAATTAATAAACCAGTAGAAAGTAAGACCCATAAGTAATATCTGTTAGCAGCTTTATCCTAATAGGTCGTTCTTAAAAAATTAATAAACCAGTAGAAAATAAGACCCATAAGTAATATCTGTTAGCTGCTTTATATTCTAATAGGTCGTTCTTAAAAAATTAATAAACCAGTAGAAAGTAAGACCCATAAGTGATATCTGTTAGCTGCTTTATATTTTAATAGGTTGTTCTTAAAAAATTAATAAACCAGTAGAAAGTAAGACCCATTAGTAATATCTGTTAGCTGCTTGATCCTAATAGGTCGTTCTTAAAAAATTAATAAACCAGTAGAAAGTAAAACCCATAAGTAATATCTGTTAGCAGCTTTATCCTAATAGGTCGTTCTTAAAAAATTAATAAACCAGTAGAAAATAAGACCCATAAGTAATATCTGTTAGCTGCTTTATATTCTAATAGGTCGTTCTTAAAAAATTAATAAACCAGTAGAAAGTAATACCCATAAGTGATATCTGTTAGCTGCTTTATCCTAATAGGTCGTTCTTAAAAAATTAATAAACCAGTAGAAAGTAAGACCCATAAGTGATATCTGTTAGCTGCTTTATCCTAATAGGTCGTTCTTAAAAAATTAATAAACCGGTAAAAAGTAAGACCCATAAGTAATATCTGTTAGCTGCTTTATATTCTAATAGGTCGTTCTTAAAAAATTAATAAACCAGTAGAAAGTAAGACCCATAAGTAATATCTGTTAGCTGCTTTATCCTAATAGGTCGTTCTTAAAAAATTAATGAACCAGTAGAAAGTAAGACCCATAAGTAATATCTGTTAGCTGCTTTATATTCTAATAGGTCGTTCTTAAAAAATTAATAAACCAGTAGAAAGTAAGACCCATAAGTAATATCTGTTAGCTGCTTTATCCTAATAGGTCGTTCTTAAAAAATTAATAAACCAGTAAAAAGTAAGACCCATAAGTAATATCTGTTAGCTGCTTTATATTCTAATAGGTCGTTCTTAAAAAATTAATAAACCAGTAGAAAGTAAGACCCATAAGTGATATCTGTTAGCTGCTTTATCCTAATAGGTCGTTCTTAAAAAATTAATAAACCAGTAGAAAGTAAGACCCATAAGTAATATCTGTTAGCTGCTTTATATTTTAATAGGTCGTTCTTAAAAAAATAATAAACCAGTAGAAAGTAAGACCCATAAGTAATATCTGTTAGCTGCTTTATATTCTAATAGGTCGTTCTTAAAAAAATTAATAAACCAGTAGAAAGTAAGACCCATAAGTAATATCTGTTAGCAGCTTTATCCTAATAGGTCGTTCTTAAAAAATTAATAAACCAGTAGAAAATAAGACCCATAAGTAATATCTGTTAGTTGCTTTATCCTAATAGGTCGTTCATAAAAAATTAATAAACCAGTAGAAAGTAAGACCCATAAGTAATATCTGTTGCCTGCTTTATCCTAATAGGTCGTTCTTAAAAAATTAATAAACCAGTAGAAAATAAGACCCATAAGTAATATCTGTTAGCTGCTTTATATTCTAATAGGTCGTTCTTAAAAAATTAATAAACCAGTAGAAAGTAAGACCCATAAGTAATATCTGTTAGCTGCTTTATATTCTAATAGGTCGTTCTTAAAAAATTAATAAACCAGTAGAAAGTAAGACCCATAAGTAATATCTGTTAGCTGCTTTATCCTAATAGGTCGTTCTTAAAAAATTAATAAACCGGTAAAAAGTAAGACCCATAAGTAATATCTGTTAGCTGCTTGATCCTAATAGGTCGTTCTTAAAAAATTAATAAACCAGTAGAAAGTAAGACCCATAGGTAATATCTGTTAGCAGCTTTATCCTAATAGGTCGTTCTTAAAAAATTAATAAACCAGTAGAAAGTAAGACCCATAAGTAATATCTGTTAGCTGCTTGATCCTAATAGGTCGTTCTTAAAAAATTAATAAACCAGTAGAAAGTAAGACCCATAAGTAATATCTGTTAGCAGCTTTATCCTAATAGGTCGTTCTTAAAAAATTAATAAACCAGTAGAAAATAAGACCCATAAGTAATATCTGTTAGCTGCTTTATCCTAATAGGTCGTTCTTAAAAAATTAATAAACCGGTAAAAAGTAAGACCCATAAGTAATATCTGTTAGCTGCTTTATATTCTAATAGGTCGTTCTTAAAAAATTAATAAACCAGTAGAAAGTAAGACCCATAAGTGATATCTGTTAGCTGCTTTATCCTAATAGGTCGTTCTTAAAAAATTAATAAACCAGTAGAAAGTAAGACCCATAAGTAATATCTGTTAGCTGCTTTATATTTTAATAGGTCGTTCTTAAAAAAATAATAAACCAGTAGAAAGTAAGACCCATAAGTAATATCTGTTAGCTGCTTTATATTCTAATAGGTCGTTCTTAAAAAATTAATAAACCAGTAGAAAGTAAGACCCATAAGTAATATCTGTTAGCTGCTTTATCCTAATAGGTCGTTCTTAAAAAATTAATAAACCGGTAAAAAGTAAGACTCATAAGTAATATCTGTTAGCTGCTTGATCCTAATAGGTCGTTCTTAAAAAATTAATAAACCAGTAGAAAGTAAGACCCATAGGTAATATCTGTTAGCAGCTTTATCCTAATAGGTCGTTCTTAAAAAATTAATAAACCAGTAGAAAGTAAGACCCATAAGTAATATCTGTTAGCTGCTTGATCCTAATAGGTCGTTCTTAAAAAATTAATAAACCAGTAGAAAGTAAGACCCATAAGTAATATCTGTTAGCAGCTTTATCCTAATAGGTCGTTCTTAAAAAAATTAATAAACCAGTAGAAAATAAGACCCATAAGTAATATCTGTTAGCTGCTTTATATTCTAATAGGTCGTTCTTAAAAAATTAATAAACCAGTAGAAAGTAAGACCCATAAGTGATATCTGTTAGCTGCTTTATATTTTAATAGGTTGTTCTTAAAAAATTAATAAACCAGTAGAAAGTAAGACCCATTAGTAATATCTGTTAGCTGCTTTATCCTAATAGGTCGTTCTTAAAAAATTAATAAACCAGTAGAAAGTAAGACCCATAAGTGATATCTGTTAGCTGCTTTATATTTTAATAGGTTGTTCTTAAAAAATTAATAAACCAGTAGAAAGTAAGACCCATAAGTAATATCTGTTAGCTGCTTTATCCTAATAGGTCGTTCTTAAAAAATTAATAAACCAGTAAAAAGTAAGACCCATAAGTAATATCTGTTAGCTGCTTTATATTCTAATAGGTCGTTCTTAAAAAATTAATAAACCAGTAGAAAGTAAGACCCATAAGTAATATCTGTTAGCTACTTTATCCTAATAGGTTGTTCTTAAAAAATTAATAAACCAGTAGAAAGTAAGACCCATAAGTAATATCTGTTAGCTGCTTTATATTCTAATAGGTCGTTCTTAAAAAATTAATAAACCAGTAGAAAGTAAGACCCATAAGTAATATCTGTTAGCTGCTTTATCCTAATAGGTCGTTCTTAAAAAATTAATAAACCGGTAAAAAGTAAGACCCATATGTAATATCTGTTAGCTGCTTTATATTCTAATAGGTCGTTCTTAAAAAATTAATAAACCAGTAAAGGGTAAGACCCATAAGTAATATCTGTTAGCAGCTTTATCCTAATAGGTTGTTCTTAAAAAATTAATAAACCAGTAGAAAGTAAGACCCATAAGTAATATCTGTTAGCTGCTTTATCCTAATAGGTTGTTCTTAAAAAATTAATAAACCAGTAAAGGGTAAGACCCATAAGTAATATCTGTTAGCAGCTTTATCCTAATAGGTCGTTCTTAAAAAATTAATAAACCAGTAGAAAATAAGACCCATAAGTAATATCTGTTAGCTGCTTTATATTCTAATAGGTCGTTCTTAAAAAATTAATAAACCAGTAGAAAGTAAGACCCATAAGTAATATCTGTTAGCTGCTTGATCCTAATAGGTCGTTCTTAAAAAATTAATAAACCAGTAGAAAGTAAGACCCATAAGTAATATCTGTTAGCAGATTTATCCTAATAGGTCGTTCTTAAAAAAATAATAAACCAGTAGGAAATAAGACCCATAAGTAATATCTGTTAGCTGCTTTATCCTAATAGGTCGTTCTTAAAAAATTAATAAACCAGTAGAAAGTATGACCCATAAGTAATATCTGTTAGCTGCTTTATATTTTAATAGGTCGGTCTTAAAAAAATAATAAACCAGTAGAAAGTAAGACCCATAAGTAATATCTGTTAGCTGCTTTATATTCTAATAGGTCGTTCTTAAAAAATTAATAAACCAGTAGAGGGTAAGACCCATAAGTAATATCTCTTAGCTGCTTTATATTCTAATAGGTCGTTCTTAAAAAAATAATAAACCAGTAGAAAGTAAGACCCATAAGTAATATCTGTTAGCTGCTTTATCCTAATAGGTTGTTCTTAAAAAATTAATAAACCAGTAAAGGGAAGACCCATAAGTAATATCTGTCAGCAGCTTTATCCTAATAGGTCGTTCTTAAAAAATTAATAAACCAGTAGAAAATAAGACCCATAAGTAATATCTGTTAGCAGATTTATCCTAATAGGTCGTTCTTAAAAAATTAATAAACCAGTAGAAAATAAGACCCATAAGTAATATCTGTTAGCTGCTTTATCCTAATAGGTCGTTCTTAAAAAATTAATAAACCAGTAGAAAGTAAGACCCATAAGTAATATCTGTTAGCTGCTTTATATTCTAATAGGTTGTTCTTAAAAAATTAATAAACCAGTAGAAAGTAAGACCCATAAGTAATATCTGTTAGCTGCTTTATATTCTAATAGGTCGTTCTTAAAAAAATTAATAAACCAGTAGAAAGTAAGACCCATAAGTAATATCTGTTAGCTGCTTTATCCTAATAGGTCGTTCTTAAAAAATTAATAAACCGGTAAAAAGTAAGACTCATAAGTAATATCTGTTAGCTGCTTGATCCTAATAGGTCGTTCTTAAAAAATTAATAAACCAGTAGAAAGTAAGACCCATAGGTAATATCTGTTAGCAGCTTTATCCTAATAGGTCGTTCTTAAAAAATTAATAAACCAGTAGAAAGTAAGACCCATAAGTAATATCTGTTAGCTGCTTGATCCTAATAGGTCGTTCTTAAAAAATTAATAAACCAGTAGAAAGTAAGACCCATAAGTAATATCTGTTAGCAGCTTTATCCTAATAGGTCGTTCTTAAAAAATTAATAAACCAGTAGAAAATAAGACCCATAAGTAATATCTGTTAGCTGCTTTATATTCTAATAGGTCGTTCTTAAAAAATTAATAAACCAGTAGAAAGTAAGACCCATAAGTGATATCTGTTAGCTGCTTTATATTTTAATAGGTTGTTCTTAAAAAATTAATAAACCAGTAGAAAGTAAGACCCATTAGTAATATCTGTTAGCTGCTTTATCCTAATAGGTCGTTCTTAAAAAATTAATAAACCAGTAGAAAGTAAGACCCATAAGTGATATCTGTTAGCTGCTTTATATTTTAATAGGTTGTTCTTAAAAAATTAATAAACCAGTAGAAAGTAAGACCCATAAGTAATATCTGTTAGCTGCTTTATCCTAATAGGTCGTTCTTAAAAAATTAATAAACCGGTAAAAAGTAAGACCCATAAGTAATATCTGTTAGCTGCTTTATATTCTAATAGGTCGTTCTTAAAAAATTAATAAACCAGTAGAAAGTAAGACCCATAAGTAATATCTGTTAGCTACTTTATCCTAATAGGTTGTTCTTAAAAAATTAATAAACCAGTAGAAAGTAAGACCCATAAGTAATATCTGTTAGCTGCTTTATATTCTAATAGGTCGTTCTTAAAAAATTAATAAACCAGTAGAAAGTAAGACCCATAAGTAATATCTGTTAGCTGCTTTATCCTAATAGGTCGTTCTTAAAAAATTAATAAACCGGTAAAAAGTAAGACCCATATGTAATATCTGTTAGCTGCTTTATATTCTAATAGGTCGTTCTTAAAAAATTAATAAACCAGTAAAGGGTAAGACCCATAAGTAATATCTGTTAGCAGCTTTATCCTAATAGGTTGTTCTTAAAAAATTAATAAACCAGTAGAAAGTAAGACCCATAAGTAATATCTGTTAGCTGCTTTATCCTAATAGGTTGTTCTTAAAAAATTAATAAACCAGTAAAGGGTAAGACCCATAAGTAATATCTGTTAGCAGCTTTATCCTAATAGGTCGTTCTTAAAAAATTAATAAACCAGTAGAAAATAAGACCCATAAGTAATATCTGTTAGCTGCTTTATATTCTAATAGGTCGTTCTTAAAAAATTAATAAACCAGTAGAAAGTAAGACCCATAAGTAATATCTGTTAGCTGCTTGATCCTAATAGGTCGTTCTTAAAAAATTAATAAACCAGTAGAAAGTAAGACCCACAAGTAATATCTGTTAGCAGATTTATCCTAATAGGTCGTTCTTAAAAAAATAATAAACCAGTAGGAAATAAGACCCATAAGTAATATCTGTTAGCTGCTTTATCCTAATAGGTCGTTCTTAAAAAATTAATAAACCAGTAGAAAGTATGACCCATAAGTAATATCTGTTAGCTGCTTTATATTTTAATAGGTCGGTCTTAAAAAAATAATAAACCAGTAGAAAGTAAGACCCATAAGTAATATCTGTTAGCTGCTTTATATTCTAATAGGTCGTTCTTAAAAAATTAATAAACCAGTAGAGGGTAAGACCCATAAGTAATATCTCTTAGCTGCTTTATATTCTAATAGGTCGTTCTTAAAAAAATAATAAACCAGTAGAAAGTAAGACCCATAAGTAATATCTGTTAGCTGCTTTATCCTAATAGGTTGTTCTTAAAAAATTAATAAACCAGTAAAGGGAAGACCCATAAGTAATATCTGTCAGCAGCTTTATCCTAATAGGTCGTTCTTAAAAAATTAATAAACCAGTAGAAAATAAGACCCATAAGTAATATCTGTTAGCAGATTTATCCTAATAGGTCGTTCTTAAAAAATTAATAAACCAGTAGAAAATAAGACCCATAAGTAATATCTGTTAGCTGCTTTATCCTAATAGGTCGTTCTTAAAAAATTAATAAACCAGTAGAAAGTAAGACCCATAAGTAATATCTGTTAGCTGCTTTATATTCTAATAGGTTGTTCTTAAAAAATTAATAAACCAGTAGAAAATAAGACCCATAAGTAATATCTGTTACCTGCTTTATCCTAATAGGTCGTTCTTAAAAAATTAATAAACCAGTAGAGGGTAAGACCCATAAGTAATATCTGTTAGCTGCTTTATATTCTAATAGGTCGTTCTTAAAAAATTAATAAACCAGTAGAAAGTAAGACCCATAAGTAATATCTGTTAGCTGCTTTATCCTAATAGGTCGTTCTTAAAAAAGTAATAAACCAGTAGAAAGTAAGACCCATAAGTAATATCTGTTAGCTGCTTTATATTCTAATAGGTCTTTTTTAAAAAAATAATAAACCAGTAGAAAGTAAGACCCATAAGTAATATCTGTTAGCTGCTTTATATTCTAATAGGTCGTTCTTAAACTGTTCTATACCTTGTAATAGATGAACCCTGGTGGTGTTATCAGTTAAACTGTTCTATACATTGTAATAGATGAACCCTGGTGGTGTTATCAGTTAAACTGTTCTATACATTGTAATAGATGAACCCTGGTGGTGTTATTAGTTAAACTGGTCTATACATTGTAATAGATGAACCCCAGTGGTGTTATCAGTTAATCTGTTCTATATATTGTAATAGATGAACCCTGGTGGTGTTATCAGTTAAACTGGTCTATACATTGTAATAGATGAACCCTGGTGGTGTTATCAGTTAAACTGTTCTGTACATTGTAATAGGTGAACCCCAGTGGTGTTATCAGTTAAACTGTTCTATACATTGTAATACATAAACCCTAGTGGTGTTATCAGTTAAACTGTTCTATACATTGTAATAGATGAACCCTGGTGGTGTTATTAGTTAAACTGGTCTGTACATTGTAATAGGTGAACCATAGTGATGCTATATGTTACACTGGTCTATACATTGTAATAGATGAACCCTAGTGGTGTTATCAGTTAAACTGGTCTATACATTGTAATAGATGAACCATAGTGGTGTTATCAGTTAAACTGGTCTATACATTGTAATAGGTGAACCCCAGTGGTGTTATCAGTTAAACTGTTCTATACATTGTAATAGATGAACCCTAGTGGTGTTATCAGTTAAACTGTTCTATACATTGTAATAGATGAACCCTGGTGGTGTTATCAGTTAAACTGGTCTATGCATTGTAATATGTGAACCATTGTGATATTATCAGTTAAACTGGTCTATACATTGTAATGGATGAACCATAGTGGTGTTATCAGTTAAACTGGTCTATACATTGTAATAGGTGAACCCTAGTGGTGTTATCAGTTAAACTGGTCTGTACATTGTAATAGGTGAACCCTGGTGGTGTTATCAGTTAAACTGGTCTGTACATTGTAATAGATGAACCATAGTGATGTTATCAGTTAAACTGGTCTATACATTGTAATAGGTGAACCCTAGTGGTGTTATCAGTTAAACTGGTCTGTACATTGTAATAGGTGAACCCTGGTGGTTTTATCAGTTAAACTGGTCTATACATTGTAAGAGGTGAAGCCCAGTGGTGTTATCAGTTAATCTGTTCTATATATTGTAATAGATGAACCCTGGTGGTGTTATCAGTTAAACTGGTCTATACATTGTAATAGATGAACCCTGGTGGTGTTATCAGTTGAACTGGTCTATACATTGTAATAGATGAACCCTGGTGGTGTTATCAGTTAAACTGTTCTGTACATTGTAATAGATGAACCCTAGTGGTGTTATCAGTTAAACTGGTCTATACATTGTAATAGATGAACCATAGTGGGTTTATCAGTTAAACTTGTCTATACATTGTAATAGGTGAACCACCGTGATGTTATCAGTTAAACTTGTCTATACATTGTAATAGATGAACCCTGGTGGTTTTATCAGTTAAACTGGTCTATACATTGTAATAGGTGAACCCCAGTGGTGTTATCAGTTAAACTGTTCTATACATTGTAATAGATGAACCCTAGTGGTGTTATCAGTTAAACTGTTCTATACATTGTAATAGATGAACCCTGGTGGTGTTATCAGTTAAACTGGTCTATGCATTGTAATATGTGAACCATTGTGATATTATCAGTTAAACTGGTCTATACATTGTAATGGATGAACCATAGTGGTGTTATCAGTTAAACTGGTCTATACATTGTAATAGGTGAACCCTGGTGGTGTTATCAGTTAAACTGGTCTACACATTGTAATAGATCAACCATAGTGGTGTTATCAGTTAAACTGTTCTATACATTGTAAAAGATGAACCCTAATGATGTTATCAGTTAAACTGGTCTATACATTGTAATAAATGAACTCTAATGGTGTTATCAGTTAAACTGGTCTATACATTCTAATAAATGAACTCTTATGGTGTTATCAGGTAAACTGGTCTATACATTGTAATAGGTGAACCCTAGTGGTGTTATCAGTTAAACTGGTCTGTACATTGTAATAGGTGAACCCTGGTGGTGTTATCAGTTAAACTGGTCTGTACATTGTAATAGATGAACCATAGTGATGTTATCAGTTAAACTGGTCTATACATTGTAATAGGTGAACCCTAGTGGTGTTATCAGTTAAACTGGTCTGTACATTGTAATAGGTGAACCCTGGTGGTGTTATCAGTTAAACTGGTCTGTACATTGTAATAGATGAACCATAGTGATGTTATCAGTTAAACTGGTCTATACATTGTAATAGGTGAACCCTAGTGGTGTTATCAGTTAAACTGGTCTGTACATTGTAATAGGTGAACCCTGGTGGTTTTATCAGTTAAACTGGTCTATACATTGTAAGAGGTGAACCCCAGTGGTGTTATCAGTTAATCTGTTCTATATATTGTAATAGATGAACCCTGGTGGTGTTATCAGTTAAACTGGTCTATACATTGTAATAGATGAACCCTGGTGGTGTTATCAGTTAAACTGGTCTATACATTGTAATAGATGAACCCTGGTGGTGTTATCAGTTAAACTGTTCTGTACATTGTAATAGGTGAACCCCAGTGGTGTTATCAGTTAAACTGTTCTATACATTGTAATACATAAACCCTAGTGGTGTTATCAGTTAAACTGTTCTATACATTGTAATAGATGAACCCTGGTGGTGTTATTAGTTAAACTGGTCTGTACATTGTAATAGGTGAACCATAGTGATGCTATATGTTACACTGGTCTATACATTGTAATAGATGAACCCTAGTGGTGTTATCAGTTAAACTGGTCTATACATTGTAATAGATGAACCATAGTGGTGTTATCAGTTAAACTTGTCTATACATTGTAATAGGTGAACCACCGTGATGTTATCAGTTAAACTTGTCTATACATTGTAATAGATGAACCCTGGTGGTTTTATCAGTTAAACTGGTCTATACATTGTAATAGGTGAACCCCAGTGGTGTTATCAGTTAAACTGTTCTATACATTGTAATAGATGAACCCTAGTGGTGTTATCAGTTAAACTGTTCTATACATTGTAATAGATGAACCCTGGTGGTGTTATCAGTTAAACTGGTCTATGCATTGTAATATGTGAACCATTGTGATATTATCAGTTAAACTGGTCTATACATTGTAATGGATGAACCATAGTGGTGTTATCAGTTAAAATGGTCTATACATTGTAATAGGTGAACCCTGGTGGTGTTATCAGTTAAACTGGTCTACACATTGTAATAGATGAACCATAGTGGTGTTATCAGTTAAACTGTTCTATACATTGTAAAAGATGAACCCTAATGATGTTATCAGTTAAACTGGTCTATACATTGTAATAAATGAACTCTAATGGTGTTATCAGTTAAACTGGTCTATACATTCTAATAAATGAACTCTTATGGTGTTATCAGGTAAACTGGTCTATACATTGTAATAGGTGAACCCTAGTGGTGTTATCAGTTAAACTGGTCTGTACATTGTAATAGGTGAACCCTGGTGGTGTTATCAGTTAAACTGGTGTGTACATTGTAATAGATGAACCATAGTGATGTTATCAGTTAAACTGGTCTATACATTGTAATAGGTGAACCCTAGTGGTGTTATCAGTTAAACTGGTCTGTACATTGTAATAGGTGAACCCTGGTGGTGTTATCAGTTAAACTGGTCTGTACATTGTAATAGATGAACCATAGTGATGTTATCAGTTAAACTGGTCTATACATTGTAATAGGTGAACCCTAGTGGTGTTATCAGTTAAACTGGTCTGTACATTGTAATAGGTGAACCCTGGTGGTTTTATCAGTTAAACTGGTCTGTACATTGTAATAGGTGAACCCTGGTGGTGTTATCAGTTAAACTGGTGTGTACATTGTAATAGATGAACCATAGTGATGTTATCAGTTAAACTGGTCTATACATTGTAATAGGTGAACCCTAGTGGTGTTATCAGTTAAACTGGTCTGTACATTGTAATAGGTGAACCCTGGTGGTGTTATCAGTTAAACTGGTCTGTACATTATAATAGATGAACCATAGTGATGTTATCAGTTAAACTGGTCTATACATTGTAATAGGTGAACCCTAGTGGTGTTATCAGTTAAACTGGTCTGTACATTGTAATAGGTGAACCCTGGTGGTTTTATCAGTTAAACTGGTCTATACATTGTAAGAGGTGAACCCCAGTGGTGTTATCAGTTAATCTGTTCTATATATTGTAATAGATGAACCCTGGTGGTGTTCTCAGTTAAACTGGTCTATACATTGTAATAGATGAACCCTGGTGGTGTTATCAGTTAAACTGGTCTATACATTGTAATAGATGAACCCTGGTGGTGTTATCAGTTAAACTGTTCTGTACATTGTAATAGGTGAACCCCAGTGGTGTTATCAGTTAAACTGTTCTATACATTGTAATACATAAACCCTAGTGGTGTTATCAGTTAAACTGTTCTATACATTGTAATAGATGAACCCTGGTGGTGTTATTAGTTAAACTGGTCTGTACATTGTAATAGGTGAACCATAGTGATGCTATATGTTACACTGGTCTATACATTGTAATAGATGAACCCTAGTGGTGTTATCAGTTAAACTGGTCTATACATTGTAATAGATGAACCTTAGTGGTGTTATCAGTTAAACTTGTCTATACATTGTAATAGGTGAACCACCGTGATGTTATCAGTTAAACTTGTCTATACATTGTAATAGATGAACCCTGGTGGTTTTATCAGTTAAACTGGTCTATACATTGTAATAGGTGAACCCCAGCGGTGTTATCAGTTAAACTGTTCTATACATTGTAATAGATGAACCCTAGTGGTGTTATCAGTTAAACTGTTCTATACATTGTAATAGATGAACCCTGGTGGTGTTATCAGTTAAACTGGTCTATGCATTGTAATATGTGAACCATTGTGATATTATCAGTTAAACTGGTCTATACATTGTAATAGATGAACCATAGTGGTGTTATCAGTTAAACTGGTCTATACATTGTAATAGGTGAACCCTGGTGGTGTTATCAGTTAAACTGGTCTACACATTGTAATAGATGAACCCTAGTGGTCTTATCAGTTAAACTGTTCTATACATTGTAAAAGATGAACCCTAATGATGTTATCAGTTAAACTGTTCTATACATTGTAATAAATGAACTCTAATGGTGTTATCAGTTAAACTGGTCTATACATTCTAATAAATGAACTCTTATGGTGTTATCAGGTAAACTGGTCTATACATTGTAATAGGTGAACCCTTGTGGTGTTATCAGTTAAACTGGTCTGTACATTGTAATAGGTGAACCCTGGTGGTGTTATCAGTTAAACTGGTCTGTACATTGTAATAGATGAACCATAGTGATGTTATCAGTTAAACTGGTCTATACATTGTAATAGGTGAACCCTAGTGGTGTTATCAGTTAAACTGGTCTGTACATTGTAATAGGTGAACCCTGGTGGTGTTATCAGTTAATCTGGTCTGTACATTGTAATAGGTGAACCCTGGTGGTGTTATCAGTTAAACTGGTCTGTACATTGTAATAGGTGAACCCTAGTGGTGTTATCAGTTAAACTGGTCTGTACATTGTAATAGGTGAACCCTGGTGGTTTTATCAGTTAAACTGGTCTATACATTGTAAGAGGTGAACCCCAGTGGTGTTATCAGTTAATCTGTTCTATATATTGTAATAGATGAACCCTGGTGGTGTTATCAGTTAAACTGGTCTATACATTGTAATAGATGAACCCTGGTGGTGTTATCAGTTAAACTGGTCTATACATTGTAATAGATGAACCCTGGTGGTGTTATCAGTTAAACTGTTCTGTACATTGTAATAGGTGAACCCCAGTGGTGTTATCAGTTAAACTGTTCTATACATTGTAATACATAAACCCTAGTGGTGTTATCAGTTAAACTGTTCTATACATTGTAATAGATGAACCTTGGTGGTGTTATTAGTTAAACTGGTCTGTACATTGTAATAGGTGAACCATAGTGATGCTATATGTTACACTGGTCTATACATTGTAATAGATGAACCCCAGCGGTGTTATCAGTTAAACTGTTCTATACATTGTAATAGATGAACCATAGTGGTGTTATCAGTTAAACTGTTCTATACATTGTAATAGATGAACCCTGGTGGTGTTATCAGTTAAACTGGTCTATGCATTGTAATATGTGAACCATTGTGATATTATCAGTTAAACTGGTCTATACATTGTAATAGATGAACCCTAGTGGTGTTATCAGTTAAACTGTTCTATACATTGTAATAGATGAACCCTGGTGGTGTTATCAGTTAAACTGGTCTATGCATTGTAATATGTGAACCATTGTGATATTATCAGTTAAACTGGTCTATACATTGTAATAGATGAACCATAGTGGTGTTATCAGTTAAACTGGTCTATACATTGTAATAGGTGAACCCTGGTGGTGTTATCAGTTAAACTGGTCTACACATTGTAATAGATGAACCCTAGTGGTCTTATCAGTTAAACTGTTCTATACATTGTAAAAGATGAACCCTAATGATGTTATCAGTTAAACTGTTCTATACATTGTAATAAATGAACTCTAATGGTGTTATCAGTTAAACTGGTGTATACATTCTAATAAATGAACTCTTATGGTGTTATCAGGTAAACTGGTCTATACATTGTAATAGGTGAACCCTAGTGGTGTTATCAGTTAAACTGGTCTGTACATTGTAATAGGTGAACCCTGGTGGTGTTATCAGTTAAACTGGTCTGTACATTGTAATAGATGAACCATAGTGATGTTATCAGTTAAACTGTTCTATACATTGTAATAGGTGAACCCTAGTGGTGTTATCATTTAAACTGGTCTGTACATTGTAATAGGTGAACCCTGGTGGTGTTATCAGTTAAACTGGTCTGTACATTGTAATAGATGAACCATAGTGATGTTATCAGTTAAACTGGTCTATACATTGTAATAGGTGAACCCTAGTGGTGTTATCAGTTAAACTGGTCTGTACATTGTAATAGGTGAACCCTGGTGGTGTTATCAGTTAAACTGGTCTGTACATTGTAATAGGTGAACCCTGGTGGTGTTATCAGTTAAACTGGTCTGCACATTGTACTAAATGAACCTCAGTGGTGTTATCAGTTAAACTGGTCTGCACATTGTACTAAATGAACCTCAGTGGTGTTATCAGTTAAACTGGAGAACCTTGTAATTGTTGAATCATAGCGGTGTTATCAGTTAAACTGTAAAAGTCACCTGTTTTCACCACTCGCGACACATAACAGTTGTGTGTTGTCTGTCAGTAAGTCAGTAGATACTAAAAAGGCGTTACGTACGGAAGCTTAACCGTGCAATTTATAGTATCGTAATTCATATCATGAAACTGAAGACAAAATCTTGTAGACTAGAACATAGCATGACATATTATCTTTAAAAACAAAAAATAATTGTTACCCTTAATTTTGATTTTA
The DNA here is from genome assembly GCF_004210375.1 of Tachypleus tridentatus. NCBI lineage: Eukaryota > Metazoa > Arthropoda > Merostomata > Xiphosura > Limulidae > Tachypleus > Tachypleus tridentatus. The sequence goes on from NW_027467777.1 coordinate 19,610,823, forward strand.
TTTTCTCTTAAAAGGGGTCCTTTCAGAAGTGCATCTTGTAAGTTATTTTAGTGACACAGTGTCAACGTCCAGTTGTTAGGCGTGTTGTGAAGCAGGATAGACTTTGTATGGATCTTTTGTCATGAATCTCCTTACTGCATTACATACATCCAGAGAGATATTTTCACACAAAATATTTAGGGAAGCGAAAGTTACTACACAGTCACCACCGGCTGTTACTTTATCACAGCTACAACACACCCTGATAAAGGTCATCACCCACAAACAGCAGTGATGTTTACTTTGTACCATGATGAAACGAGATGGCTATCATGCTACCTGGTGACACCTAAGGCATACTCTCGTGGCATTCCACTGTGCTTAATGACTTATAATGTGCTAAAACCACGAGATTCATATGCCCTTTACATTGTGCTAAAATCACATGATTCATACACCATTTACATTGTGCTATACCCACGTGATTAATATAAGATATACATTGAGCTATGATCATGTTGCTGGTATAAGGTTTAGACTGTGTTATAACCTCTTAACTCATCAATTTTTATATTGTATTATAACTTCTTATTTCATAAGTTTTTACATTGTGTTATAACCTCTTAATTCATGTGTTTTTACATTGTGTTATAACTTCTTATTTTATAAGTTTTTATATTCTGTTATAATCTCTTAATACACATGTTTTTACATTGTGTTATAACCTCTTAATTCACATATTTTACTTTGTGTTATAGCCTCTTAATTCATAAGTTTTTTACATTGTGTTATAACCTCTTAATTCATAAGTTTTTATATTCTGTTATAATCTCTTAATACACATGTTTTTACATTGTGTTATAACCTCTTAATTCACATATTTTACTTTGTGTTATAGCCTCTTAATTCATAAGTTTTTTACATTGTGTTATAACCACTTAATTCACAAGTTTTTACATTATGTTATAACCTCTTAATTCATAAGTTTTTATAATGTGCTATAAGCATGTGATTGATGTAAAATTTGTATTTTGTTTTCTTCTTTAACTTACTTTTAGATGCAGGTTTCTAGAGGGCATGTGCTGTGTTTGAAACCGGGGAATTTCCTGATCTCTTAGAGTTGTGAGTTTCTTGTTTTGAAAACTATATTTCCACCTTTCAGTTAGTTACGACACGGATAATTATTTCGCTGAAATCCAGCAAACATTCACTCAAAAGCTTTAGTAGTAACTACTTATGTAATAATGTTCTTGGGTTTAGTTTGTGGTCTTTCTAGGATCAAAAAACTGGCTTGGTAGATAGCCAGAACTTCTAAATAGTTGCAAGTTTAATTCAGTGAAATAATAATTAATAATACGTGCAAATAAAATAATGAAATAGTACAGGGTGTGGTGATCGTTACTACAGTTTTTAGGGGTTGTGATATTAAAAGTTGGTTAAGTTAGTTCTTCAGTTGTTGTCAACTAATTCGATATAAGTATATTCAGAGTCACTACTGTATGTCAGTCTTATCTTGAAGAGCTCTAATATTTGTTGAAAGATCCCGTCGGTATTGGATTGCAGATTTACTTACTGTGGTTGTTATATTATTACATTCTTTTCTTTATTAAATTGTCATAGTAACAACTACAGTAATATTGAAACTGTTTAAGACATCTATAAAACAACAGGTTCTCTCAGACAGATTAAACAACATCAAACATTAAAATGTAAATTTGTAGAATGGACGACAACTCTTGTTATGGAGATACAAGTCTTCAGGTCAGTGTGTGTAAACGCAAACGAATTTGGCAGGGGTTTAGTTTAGAGAGAGAGAAGTCTGGAGAATTCTCTCCCAACAGGAGTGGTCAGGAACCTTGTGGTTCCTCTTCGTTCTCTCACGTGAAAGATTATTTAATTTTACATGGGAGTTTACCTGTGGTGATCCCATGGCCAGGCCATCTGTTTGTTTGTAGAATTTCTCGTTGTATTGAAATAGGTTTATTGTAGGCAAATGGTTCTTAGTTCCATTATGGCGTCTGTTTTCAAATCTGTTCTGTGTGGTAGAGAGTTATCAATCAGCAGTCGTTGTCTTGTAATGTGAAGGGTTTCTGAGGTTGGAACATTGGTAAATATATCTGTGACATCAAAACTGACCATAATGTCCTAGTATTTGATGTGCAGCTTTCTGATTTGTTTTATGAAATCTGTCGAGTTTTGTATGTGATGTTCAGTGTTTCCTCGTAGTAGAGATAACATCGGTACTAGGAAAGTAGCCAGTTGATAGCAAGGTGAGTTTTGACCACTGTCGATAGGCCTTAAAGGTATATTAGGTTTGTGTACCTTAGGTAGTCCGTATAACTGAGGAGAGAAATTTTCCTTGGATCTTAAGTCTTTGGTTAGTTTTCGTTGATTAAGCCTAATTTCTTTAGTTTGTTCAGCGTTCTATTGATGAGTTTCTCTGTCTTTTCTGTAGGATCATTGGTAATATTTTTATATTAGTAACTGTTTGATTTTCATGTCATAATCGTTGACGTCTAGGATGACTATACTGTTTCCTTTGTTTGATGGTAGAATCTTGATGTTGTTGTCTTGTTTTAGACGGTTAGTGCGCTGCATCCGTGTTTAGTGATGTTTGGTTTCCTGAGGATGGTGTAAGTTTGATATTGGAATTGTTCAGCCATAGGGTTTGTGCAGCAGATTCTAATGTTGCAACTATATCAAAAGTTGGAACTCTGCCAGGATGGATGGCGAAGCTTAGACCTAGGTTAAGGATATTTTCTCTAGCACCTAGTACTCTCGAACTGTGATTGTGAACTATGTTTATAGACGTAGGAGTATCCGTCTTGCTCACTCTGTTGAATTTTTGAACTTGTTTTTCTTGATGTTTTCTACGTTGGCTGTATAACGTTTGATGTAGAGGTTTGGGATATCTAGTGCCCTAGTGTTTGTGGAGAGAGTTCAGTATGCTGTATTACAGTTGAGTTACTTAGATGTTGCTTCTTCCGTCTCTATTATTCTATATGCGGTCGAGGAGGTATTGTCGAGGACCTTGCTATCTTAGTAGTTCTGGTAAAAGTAGTTTACCAGGAAGTTTGGCATGACGTTAGAATCCCTGTAGTGTAGTAGGAAGGTTAGAGCTATGCTGTAGTGTAGTAGGAAGGTTAGAGCTATGCTGTTGTGTAGCAGGAAGGTTAGAGCTATGCTGCAGTGTAGTAGGAAGGTTAGAGCTATGCTGCAGTGTAGTAGGAAGGTTAGAGCTATGCTGTAGTGTAGTAGGAAGGTTAGAGCTATGCTGCAGTGCAGTAGGAAAGGTTAGACTATATGTTGTAGTGTAGTAAGAAGGTTAGAGCTATGCTGCAGTGTTGTTGGAAGGTTAGAGCTATGCTGTAGTGTTGTTGGAAATGTCAGAGCTTTGCTGCAGCGCAGTAGGAAGGTTAGATTCTATGCTGCAGTGTCATCGGAATGTCAGAGCTATGCCGCAGCGCAGTAGGAATGTTAGAGCTATGCTGTAGCGCAGTAGAGGAATGTCAGATCTATGCTGTAGCAGTAGAGGAAGGTTAGAGCTATGCTGCAGTGTAGTAGGAAAGGTTAGATATGCTGTCGTGTAGTAGAAAGGTTAGAGCTATACTGCAGTGCAGTAGGAAGGTTAGAGCTATGCTGTAGTGCAGTAGGAAGGTTAGAACAGATCACGCAGAGTGCAGTAAGAAGGTTAGAGCTATGCAGTAGTGTTGTTGGAATAGTAGAGATCATGCTGCAGCGTCATTGGAAGGTTAGAGCTCATGCTGTAGTGTAGTAGGAAGGTTAGAGCTATACTGCAGCGTCATGGAAGGTTAGAGCTACCGCTGCAGTGCAGTAGGAAGGTCAGACTATGCTGCAGTGCAGTAGGAAATGTCAGATGCTATGCTGCAGCGCAGTGAAGGTTAGAGCTATGCTGTAGTGCAGTAGGATCCACTAGAGCTATGCTGTAGCGTAGCGCAGAAGTCAGTTAGAGCTATGCAGCGCAGTAGAGGATCCGGCAGAGATCACCGCAGCGCAGCAGGAAGGTTAGAGCTATGCTGTAGTGCAGTAGGAAGGTTAGAGCTATGCAGCAGTAGGAAGGTTAGAGCTTTGCTGCAGTGCAGTAGGAAGGTTAGAGCTATGCTGTAGTTTAGTAGGAAGGTCAGAGCTATGCTGCAGCGCAGTAGGAGGGTTAGAGCTATGCTGCAGTGTAGTAAGAAGGTTAGAGCTATGCTGTAGTGTAGTAGGAAGGTTAGAGATATGCTGTAGTGTAGTAGGACGGCTAGAGCTATGCTGTAGTGTAGTAGAAAGGTTAGAGCTATGCTGTAGTGTAGTAGGACGGCTAGAGCTATGCTGTAGTGTAGTAGGAAGGTTAGAGCTATTCAGTAGTGTTGTTGGAAGGTTAGAGATATGTGTGCGAGTTTTGTTCCCATGGTACTTGTTGATCTCCTTGATAGAGGCTGGTCCATAACAGCTCTTCATTAATAGATTGTTTAGGCAGAGTATTCATGATGAAACTTTGTAGAATGGACGACAACTGTCTGTTGCAGAGACACAAGTGTAGAGGACAACGTTTTGAAATCTTCAGCCTTTCTTGACATACTCATCAGCAAAGAAGCAAGACAAATAACCACAACTGTGTACAGAAAACCCACTCACATGGACAGACACCTACACTTCTAGTCCTATTATCTAATCTCGATAGAACGTGGTATAATCCAATGCCTAAACAAGAGAGCAGAAAACATTTGTGATAAGACATCCATCGAAGCAGAACGTAGAGAGTTTTACACAGAATGATTACACCTCCTGCTTCATCAAGAACTCCTTGAAGAAGACCAGGACAGAAAGAAAAGATCAGATGGTTACCACCACTACCACCATTTACTTACTATACCTACAACATTTCAGTGAAAAACTCAAACGCATAGCCAAAAAAAGATTTTTTGGCTATGTCTAGTGGAAATCCTACAGTATCATAAAGTCCATTCTGGTAAAGAACAAACAGCAACCTACCAAAGAGAACCTCAAAAAACTTAATCTATGAAATTCAGTGTTCCTGCAACGATACATACATTGGAGAAACAGGAATAAAACTCACAACAAGAATAAAAGAACATAAAGATAGTACAAGACTCATGAAAACATAAAATTCGGCAATTACAGAGCACATCACGTCAACTGGACACATAATAAACTGGGAGAAAACTAGAATCATCAACACAGACAAATTCTGGAAGACAAGAAAAATCAAAGAATCGTTTTATATTAACACTATTAAACCTTCAATAAACAGAGATTCCGGATTAGAGGTGAGTAACCTTGGCTGCCATTGGTTGAATATACAGGAAATCTCTCCTCCAATCAGAAACAGTGATAATCCAACCAATCATAAAACGCTCTTCACAAACCATCAGGACACTATAGAAGACCTACAACACCTACACACACACTGACCTGAAGACTTTCAAAACGTCGTCTTCTACTCTTGTTTCTCCACAACAGACAGTGCCGTCCATTCTACAAAGTTTCATCATGAATACTCTACCTAAACAATCTATCAAAGAATACAATAATGTATCATTTCTTTCATATTTCGGCCAACAGAGGCAGCTTCGTCGACTGAAAGTTAGAAGTCTTGGAACAGAAGTTGTTTTCAGAAGCTGACATTTTATCAAGGTTATCTCATCAGATATGTCCTTTCTGATACACTTCCACCCATTGTTCAGGAAATTATATGACTACTTTTCATATAACAACTTAACAACGATGTAAAATTATACAACATCTACAAACAACAAATCGGTTATATTACAAGTTAGGGTTAAACTTACTTGCTGTGACGGATAACCAATTTACTATCAACACAACTTGCGTCACCTTTGTTGGCGTAGCACGTTCCTAGTCTTTGAAATGTGATACAACTACATCTCTTAACATCGCCTCTTTACTCACATCGGTAAAACACAATTTATGATTAACCAAGGAAGGCCCTGAGAGTTTGCCAACATTTTTCGAGCTAGACCGTTGAAAACAGTTTGCAATGAAGTATCAGAATCCATTAAGTTATTTAAAAGTGACTTTGTTCCGTTATCTCGCTTTTAAAGACGTCAGGAGCTCCACGTGACAAAACCCAAGAAAAATGTTATTCAAATTTTGATGCATCAGTGTTTACGCTTAAAATCAAAACATGTACATGTGTTATATTTGAAGTTTGGACTTGTACAATGTTCTACAATTGTGTTATATCTAAAGTTAGAACATGTACAATGTTTTACACGTGTTGTATTTGAAGTTAGAACATGTACAATGTTATAAAATTGTGTTACAGCTAAAGTTAGAACATGTACAATGTTCTACATCTGTTATATTTGAAGTTAGAACATGTACAATGATCTACAATTGTGTTATAGCTAAATTTAGAACATGTACAATGTTCTACAATTGTGTTATATCTAAAGTTAGAACATGTACAATGTTTTACACGTGTTGTATTTGAAGTTAGAACATGTACAATGTTCTACATGTATTATATTTGAAGTTAGGATATATACAATATTCTACACATGTTGTTTTTGAAGTCACAACACACATGATGGACTAAATAAAGGTACCCTTGACTGCAGAACATGTTTCTTGTAACACGATGTTCCAGGTTTGTATGCACAACATATACAATGTACTACATAGTCTTAACAACGAATTCCAAGTACTTTTCGAAACTTCTGCTTCTCCATGGCAACTGAAAACAAAAAAAAAAAACTTACCTCAAGGTAATTCAGTGCTTTAGCGAAGATTTTTCAGCTGTTAGAGAGAAATACGAACTTACAAACCAACTGTTAAAAAATTTAATTTTTCTAGCTTTACTCTGGAAAGCAATATGCTCTGCGTATCTCTACTTACATACGGAATGGCAGCTATTAGTATATATTGGAAAACAAACGTATAACTGTTAGATTGCTCTTATATAAGAGGAAATGCATATATATTTGTACCATAGATTCTGTAATGCATTAGTGTACCACATAAGTAGATTATTATGTTTTCTTATGTTCATGTTAGAAATAGTAAAAGGCTTATGTTGAGTGTAAATGTTTTTTTGTTTTGTTTTGTTTTGGTAGGCAAATCGGAAACTGTGATTTGCGACAGTTGTATTTATTGGTTAACGAAACGGAGGCTGTGTTTTTATTGGTTAGTAAAACAAGGCTGCTATGTATATAATTCTTGTTATTGTGAGGTTAAACAGAAATACTGTAGAAAGTAGGTGTTTTTATTGGCTGGCAAAATGGAGTAATAAACACGTTTCATATACATGTACAAGACTAAAGTCAGACAAATGGCGAATTCGAACATGTAGAAATCTTGTATAATGCGAGATATTACACGTCAAAATGTTTGCTAAATTTGTCTCTTTCTCAATAGCAAATAATATTAAACTTCTTGTATTTTTATACTATTTTTCTTTATTACGGGTTTTACATATGAGTGGGTGATAGTATTTCAACTGCACTATGACTGTCACATCCATCGATGGCGTGGGTTTGGCTTTGGCTGGCTGAGATACAACACACGTAATACAAGAACAACACATTTATTTTATAGGCAAAATCTTATATAGAAATACACGTGAATGCTTAGTTATCTTCTCTTTGTTAAAGAACTGGGGAAGGTTGCTTGGGAGGTAACTCCCAATATAAACGTTCATGTCCTCTAGTTCATATTGAACTAAACGTAATCATGCTCGCTCTTACTGTGGGAGTCATAATCCTGCACGTGACATTCAGGGGAATAATAAACTTCAAAATCCCAACTCTCATATTTAGAGAAAATGGATTAGAGACTTAAATTGGGATATTATTATAGACTGATTTTCCATATTTTGATAATTTGAGATACTGTACGAAAGGGATACAAATTATACTGTTTAGTCCGAATACAATTTATATTTCTATTTATTTTATTTAAATAAAGTTAGCAGCTCACAAACTCTGTGAATGTTCAATGTACGGAGTTTTTATAAATAACTTCACGTAATGCTGAAAGACTCGTAAACAGCCCATTATCTTCCGGCAGATATTTGTTATTGAACGCATCACATTTCGCTATCAATCCGTTAATAATAAACGTCGCTAAATATCTGGAGAAAAATTATTAGATTTCAACCAGTCATCTAAATATTTAATTTTAGTTCTTACTGTCAAAACTACTGCCACTAGAGAGATGTGATGAAACTAACTTTCAGGCGCCATTTAAACGACTGATGTATGAATGTCGTCACTGATGACATCACTATATCAAATCTATCGTTAGAACCAATAATAGTTCAAATTCATACACATGAAATACGAGTGAACATCCTGTTCACCTAAACATTAATATATGGACTCCAACACTGAGCTGCTTTCAACTTAAAAAAAAAATTATTTTCTTTATTCGTGTGTTTTCCAAGACAAATAAAGGAAATCTTTAACTTACTTATTTGTTCTTAGTCTAAGAATTTTAATTCATGATAGCTTATTTTACTTCACTGATACGACATTTTACTTCACTGATTGCTTATTTTACTTCATTGGTACTTCATTTTACCTCACTGACTGGTTATTTTACTTCATTGATACGTCATTTAGCTTCACTGACTGGTTATTTTACTTCATTGATACGTCATTTTACTGCACTGACTGGTTATTTTACTTTACTGATACGTCATTTTACTTCACTAACTTGTTATTTTACTTCATTGATACGTCATTTTACTGCACTGACTGGTTATTTTACTTTACTGATACGTCATTTTACTTCACTAACTGGTTATTTTAATTCATTTACACTTCATTTTACTGCACTGACTGGTTATTTTACTTTATTGATACGCCATTTTACTTCACTGACTGGTTATTTTACTTCATTTACATTTCATTTAACTACACTGACTGGTTATTTTACTTCACTGATACGTCATTTTACTTCACTGACTGGTTATTTTACTTCATTTGCACTTCATTTAACTACACTGACTGGTTATTTTACTTCATTGATACGCCATTTTACTTCACTGACTGGTTATTTTACTTCATTGATACGTCATTTTACTTCACTGACTGGTTATTTTACTTCATTTAACTGAACTGACTGGTTATTTTACTTCATTTACACTTCATTTTACTGCACTAACTGTTTATTTTACTTCATTCATACGTCATTTTACTGCACTGACTGGTTATTTTACTTCATTGATACGTCATTTTACTTTACTGACTAGTTATTTTCTGTGATTTAATTCATTACTTTAATCACCTGTCTTCATAACATGTAAAGTAATAGAATGAATAACTGTTCTCTTGTGATGTTGAACTGTCTTATATATCACAACAAACCGTTTAAAATTAACTACAACTAAAAATAACAACAAGACTGGATATAACTAAGACTCCATCGTTTTAATGTGATATATAAGTGGTTGAGTTTGTGAGACTGTGATAAATAAATTTTAGATGACAGACTTTGGTTCCGTTAAATGGCATTCAGATTACAAAAAGAACACAAAGATACAATCCATAAAGTGAAACACAAATAGCACAAACAGTACACAGTCGGCCCGGCATAGCCAGGTGGTTAAGGCGTTCGTGGGTTCGAATCCCCACCACACCAAGCATGCTCGCCTTTTCAGCCTTGGGGGCGTTATAAAGTACGGTCAATCCCACTCTTCGTTGGTAAAAGAGTAACCCAAGAGTTGCCGGTGGGTGATGATGACCAGCTATTTTCCCTATAGTCTTAGAATAATAAATTATGGACGGCTAGCGCAGATAGCTCTTATGTAACTTTGCGTGAAATTCAAAAACAAACAAACAATACACAGTTAGACTGCATTAACACCAAATAATAGAAATAACACGGGGTGAGTATGGGTAATGTGAGATAGAGTTAAATAAAAACTGATCACAGCTAGATTGTGTTATGTATTTAAACACAGAATGAACAAAACTAGACTGTGTTAAGTATTATATAGTTAAATAAAAACTGATCACAGCTAGATTGTGTTATGTATTTAAACACAGAATGAACACAACTAAACTGTGTTAAGTATTATATAGTTAAATAAAAACTGATCACAGCTAGATTGTGTTATGTAAGATCTATTTAAACAAAGAATGAACACAACTAAACTGTGTTAAGTATTATATAGTTAAATAAAAACAGTTCACAGCTAGATTGTGTTATGTATTTAAACAAATAATGAACACAACTAGACTGTGTTAAGTATTATATAGTTAAATAAAAACTGATCACAGCTAGATTGTGTTATGTATTTAAACACAGAATGAACACAACTAAACTGTGTTAAGTATTATATAGTTAAATAAAAACTGATCACAGCTAGATTGTGTTATGTATTTAAACAAAGAATGAACACAACTAGACTGTGTTAAGTATTATAGTTAAATAAAAACTGATCACAGCAAGATTGTGTTATGTATTTAAACACAGAATGAACAAAACTAGACTGTATTAAGTATTATATAGTTAAATAAAAACTGATCACAGCTAGATTGTGTTATGTATTTAAACAAAGAATGAACACAACTAAACTGTGTTAAGTATTATATAGTTAAATAAAAACTGATTACAGCTAGATTGTGTTATGTATTTAAACAAAGAATGAACACAACTAGACTGTGTTAAGTATTATAGTTAAATAAAAACTGATCACAGCAAGATTGTGTTATGTATTTAAACAAAGAATGAACACAACTAGACTGTGTTAAGTATTATATAGTTAAATAAAAACTGATCACAGCTAGATTGTGTTATGTATTTAAACAAAGAATGAACACAACTAGACTGTGTTAAGTATTATATAGTTAAATAAAAGCTGATCACAGCTAGATTGTGTTATGTATTTAAACAAAGAATGAACACAACTAGACTGTGTTAAGTATTATATAGTTAAATAAAAACTGATCACAGCTAGATTGTGTTATGTATTTAAACAAAGAATGAACACAACTAGACTCTGTTAAGTATTATATAGTTAAATAAAGACAGTTAACAGCTATATTGCGTTATGTAAGATTCATACCACTAAAATAACTCAACAGTGATTTGTTGAGTATCTGCTCGACGAAACGACTTAAATAAACTGGAAACTGGCTTAACCAAAGGAAAAACAAACAAATATTCAAACTAAAGTCCTTTAACCAATGGGGTACTTAGTATATCAGACCAAAGAACTGAAAATTAACGGGGAATGTGTTCTGAGCTCCAACAAAAGCTGGTACTAAATGCTGTGTAGTTTCCTGTAGATGTTGGTGCTAATAGTTGGTTCGTGTGGGTAACGTCTGTAGGCTTCTGTAGATGTTGGTAGTAATAGTTGATTGGTGTGGGTAAGGTCTGTAGTCTTCAGCAGATGTTGGTAGTAATAGTTGATTGGTGTGGGTAAGGTCTGTAGTCTTCTGTAGATGTTGGTAGTAATAGTTGATTGGTGTGGGTAAGGTCTGTAGTCTTCTGTAGATGTTGGTAGTAATAGTTGATTGGTATGGATAAGGTCTGTAGTCTTCAGTAGATGTTGGAACTAATAGTTGATTGGTATGGGTAAGGTCTGTAGTCTTCTGTAGATGTTGGGACTAATAGTTCATTGGTTTGGGTAAGGTCTGTAGTCTTCAGTAGATGTTGGTACTAATAGTTGATTGATATGGGTAAGGTCTGTAGTCTTCTGTAGATGTTGGAACTAATAGTTCATTGGTTTGGGTAAGGTCTGTAGTCTTCAGTAGATGTTGGTACTAATAGTTGATTGATATGGGTAAGGTCTGTAGTCTTCTGAAGATGTTGGAACTAATAGTTGATTGGTGTGTGTAAGGTCTGTAGTCTTCAGTAGATGTAGGTAGTAATAGTTGATTGGTGTGGGTAAGATCTGTAGTCTTCAGTAGATGTTGGAACTAATAGTTGATTGGTGTGGGTAAGGTGTGTAGTCTTCTGTAGATGTTGGTGTTAATAGTTGGTTTATGTGGGTAAGGTCTGTAGCCTTCTTTAGATGTTAGTACTAATAGTTGATTGGTATGGGTAAGGTGTGTAGTCTTCTGTTGATGTTGGAACTAATAGTTGATTGATATGGGTAAGGTCTGTAGTCTTCTGAAGATGTTGGAACTAATAGTAGATTGGTGTGGGTAAGGTCTGTAGTCTTCTGTAGATGTTGGTATTAATAGTTGATTGGTGTGGGTAAGGTCTGTAGTCTTCTGTAGATGTTGGAACCAATAGTTGATTGTTGTGGATAAGGTCTGTAGTCTTCTGTAGATGTTGGAACTAATAGTTGATTGGTGTGGATAAGGTCTGTAGTCTTCTGTAGATGTTGGAACTAATAGTTGATTGGTATGGGTAATGTCTGTAGTCTTCAGTAGATGTTGGAACTAATAGATGATTGGTATGGGTAAGGTCTGTAGTCTTCAGTAGATGTTGGTACTAATAGTTGATTGGTGTGGGTAAGGTCTGTAGTCTTCAGTAGATGTTGCTACTAATAGTTGATTGGTATGGGTAAGGTGTGCAGCCTTCTGTAGATATTGGTAGTAATAGTTGATTGGTATGGGTAAGGTCTGTAGTCTTCTGTAGATGTTGGTGTTAATAGTTGGTTAATGTGGGTAAGGTCTGTAGCCTTCTGTAGATGTTGGAACTAATAGTTGATTGGTGTGGGTAAGGTCTGTAGTCTCTGAAGATGTTGGAACCAATAGTAGATTGGTGTGGTAAGGTCTGTAGTCTCTGTAGATGCTGGTATTAATAGCTGATTGTGTGGGTAAGGTCCGTAGTCTCTGTGGATGTTGGAACCAATAGCTGATTGTTGTGGATAAGGTCTGTAGTCTCTGTAGATGCTTGGTATTAATAGTTGATTGGTGTGGGTAAGGTCTGTAGTCTTCTGTAGATGTTGGTATTAATAGTTGATTGGTGTGGGTAAGGTCTGTAGTCTTCTGTAGATGTTGGAACTAATAGTTGATTGGTGTGGATAAGGTCTGTAGTCTCTGTAGATGTTGAACCAATAGTTGATTGGTATGGGTAATGTCTGTAGTCTCAGTAGATGTTGAACCAATAGATGATTGGTATGGGTAAGGTCTGTAGTCTCAGTAGATGCTGGTACTAATAGTTGATTGGTGTGGGTAAGGTCTGTAGTCTCAGTAGATGTTGCTACCAATAGCTGATTGGTATGGGTAAGGTGTGCAGCCTCTGTAGATGTTGGTACCAATAGCTGATTGGTGTGATAAGGTCTGTAGTCTCTGTAGATGTTGGTGTTAATAGTTGGTTAATGTGGGTAAGGTCTGTAGCCTTCTGTAGATGTTGGAACTAATAGTTGATTGGTGTGGGTAAGGTCTGTAGTCTTCTGTAGATGTTGGAACTAATAGTTGATTGATATGGGTAAGGTCTGTAGTCTTCTGAAGATGTTGGAACTGATAGTTGATTGGTGTGGGTAAGGTGTGTAGTCTTCTGTAGATGTTGGTGTTAATGGTTGGTTAATGTGGGTAAGGTCTGTAGCCTCTTTAGATGTTGGAACTTATTGCTGATTGGTATGGGTAAGGTCTGTTGTCTCTGTAGACGTTGAACCAATAGTTGATTTGTGTGGGTAAGGTCTCTAGTCTTCAGTAGATGTTGGTAGTGTGGTAAGATCTGTAGTCTTCTGTAGATGTTAGAACTAATAGTTGATTGGTATGGGTAAGGTCTGTAGTCTTCAGTAGATGTTGGTATTAATAGTTGATTGGTGTGGGTAAGGTCTGTAGTCTTCTGTAGATGTTGGAACTAATAGTTGATTGTTGTGGATAAGGTCTGTAGTCTCTGTAGATGCTGGTATTAATAGCTGATTGGTGTGGGTAAGGTCTGTAGTCTCTGTAGATGCTTGGTATTAATAGTTGATTGTGTGGGTAAGGTCTGTAGTCTTCTGTAGATGTTGGAACTAATAGTTGATTGGTGTGGATAAGGTCTGTAGTCTTCTGTAGATGTTGGAACTAATAGTTGATTGGTATGGGTAATGTCTGTAGTCTTCAGTAGATGTTGGAACTAATAGATGATTGGTATGGGTAAGGTCTGTAGTCTTCAGTAGATGTTGGTACTAATAGTTGATTGGTGTGGGTAAGGTCTGTAGTCTCAGTAGATGCTGCTACTAATAGTTGATTGGTATGGGTAAGGTGTGCAGCCTTCTGTAGATATTGGTAGTAATAGTTGATTAGTATGGGTAAGGTCTGTAGTCTTCTGTAGATGTTGGTGTTAATAGTTGGTTAATGTGGGTAAGGTCTGTAGCCTTCTGTAGATGTTGAAACTAATAGTTGATTGGTGTGGGTAAGGTCTGTAGTCTTCTGAAGATGTTGGAACTAATAGTAGATTGGTGTGGGTAAGCCTGTAGTCTTCTGTAGATGTTGGTACAATAGTTGATTGGTGTGGGTAAGGTCTGTAGTCTCTGTAGATGTTGGAACTAATAGTTGATTGTTGTGGATAAGGTCTGTAGTCTTCTGTAGATGTTGGTATTAATAGTTGATTGGTGTGGGTAAGGTCTGTAGTCTTCTGTAGATGTTGGTATTAATTGTTGATTGGTGTGGGTAAGGTCTGTAGTCTTCTGTAGATGTTGGAACTAATAGTTGATTGGTGTGGATAAGGTCTGTAGTCTTCTGTAGATGTTGGAACTAATAGTTGATTGGTATGGGTAATGTCTGTAGTCTTCAGTAGATGTTGGAACTAATAGTTGATTGGTGTGGGTAAGGTCTGTAGTCTTCAGTAGATGTTGCTACTAATAGTTGATTGGTATGGGTAAGGTGTGCAGCCTTCTGTAGATGTTGGTACTAATAGTTGATTGGTGTGGATAAGGTCTGTAGTCTTCTGTAGATGTTGGTGTTAATAGTTGGTTAATGTGGGTAAGGTCTGTAGCCTTCTGTAGATGTTGGAACTAATAGTTGATTGGTGTGGGTAAGGTCTGTAGTCTTCTGTAGATGTTGGAACTAATAGTTGATTGATATGGGTAAGGTCTGTAGTCTTCTGAAGATGTTGGAACTAATAGTTGATTAGTGTGGGTAAGGTCTGTAGTTTTCAGTAGATGTTGGTAGTAATAGTTGATTGGTGTGGGTAAGATCTGTAGTCTTCAGTAGATGTTGTTTGTAATAGTTGATTGGTGTGGGTAAGGTGTGTAGTCTTCTGTAGATGTTGGTGTTAATGGTTGGTTAATGTGGGTAAGGTCTGTAGCCTTCTTTAGATGTTGGAACTTATTGTTGATTGGTATGGGTAAGGTCTGTTGTCTTCTGTAGACGTTGGAACTAATAGTTGATTTGTGTGGGTAAGGTCTCTAGTCTTCAGTAGATGTTGGTAGTGTGGTAAGATCTGTAGTCTTCTGTAGATGTTAGAACTAATAGTTGATTGGTATGGGTAAGGTCTGTAGTCTTCTGTAGATGTTAGAACTAATAGTTGATTGGAGTGGGTAAGGTCTCTAGTCTTCTATAGATGTTGTACTAACAGTTGACTGGAGTGGGTAAGGTCTGTAGTCTTCTGTAGATGTTGGTACTAATAGTTAACTGGAGTGGGTAAGGTTTGTAGTTTTCTGTAGATGTTGGAGCTAAGAGATGATTTGATAAAGTGAGGTCTTTAATATTCTGTAGCTGCTGATACCACACGAGTGTAGTTGGTGGTACCATAAGATGGTTTAATCGGGTGAGGTTTGTAATTTTCTGAAGATATTTGTACTAGTAGTTGGTTTTACTGAGTGAAGTGTGCACTATTATTTAGATGGTGTTTCACCTAATGACCTGTTGACTGCGACTCAGTACTTGAACAGTAAATGGTGTAGTTATTAAGTTGTACTATCTCCAAATAAATAAAATTAACTAAGTTATATATGCCATAAAATTTGGTTTTCTGTTTCTTATTTGAAAGCTCATCAGTTGATTGGTTGGCATGTAATCTTATTTTCTACTATTATTAACTGGTACTCTGTTTTCTGTGTCGTAAGGGGTTTGTTAAAATCCATTTACATGGTTCACAGGATTTTATTCGAAGCCACATACCTACATTATTTTTGAAATTTAATTATAAACATGAAAGAAAGTATGTAGAAAATGTTTTAAAATTGAAATCATTCTAAAAAAATAAAATTGTTGCGGGCTTGGAAATCACGCGAAGGACACTAAACTAACAACCTGTGTAAAATGAAGTCCATTTTAAGTCCACCCCAAAATCCAAGTATCCTTACTGTGACAGAGACGTTGTCTGTCTTTTGTAAAGGTAGGAGGTGTAACGCCTCGAGCGAGGCAGAGCGCATGTGTTAAAGTGAAAGAAAATTAGATCACAATGAAAACAGCAAACGATCTTAAGTTTCCATTCGTTAACATGATGGGTTCAAAGACACAAATATACCGCGCAAGCTTATAGGAAACCTACACCTAGGGGTAAGTGCCATCACGCCACCTCAGCAGAATACAGACTAGTGTCTAGACCACGTGATTTTCACTACGAGCAAGACTGGTAATATGGAATAAACAACGAATATGAAAGGAAAACAAATCACTAGAGTCGGACAGTTAAAAAGTAGAAACTAAAGAAACCGACATTAGTATGAACAGGACAGAAACTGAACTCAATTTATGGTATGTGAAATGTATTTATATAAACACACGGAGAATATGTAAAGTATTATACAAGTATTTAAACTACTGTCGTAATTAGACCCTTTTTGAAACCCTACAAACTGTGTTTTGATACTCTGGAGTAATATGAAAACCCACAGATATTGGAATACAGAAGCATATAAGATATGTAATAAACATATAAACCTATAATAGTAGCACATGGACGAATCAATAGGATATAAAGATAGCTTTACACGTCCAAATAACTCATAATATACCTGTGAATCTGGTACAGGAGACAACAAAACCAGGACAATACACTAAACATCCCATCCAAAAGACCTGGGTTCAAATCACGATCACTGCTAACTCAAACATAGTCCTTCACGCGACGTCTCTGAAGACAATAGCAGCCGAGACGTAAAACAGAAATTAATTAGTACGTAATTACTCATAAATTACTGATTAATGATCAGACTTTGACATTTGTTACGTACTCAAAATTGTATGTTGTCTGTATGTCAACCATTTTGAATTTCACGTACTTACATGAGGCTTAAGTGGAAAATGACAAACTTATCTTAAAATATTACGTTATCTGAATCTATAACTCACCTCAGTGACATGCATGGACAACCTCAACAGCCGTATCAGTTGCTAAAGGCGACGTCACGTAACATAAAGTTTTGTGACGTCACGTGTAAGACATCTACTACTCACTAACCATGGCAAAGACTGACTAAACACAATATATTGTATAACACTGGTGTCCTTACACTTATAATTAATCACATAAATTTAAGTAATTTGATATTAAACGTCTTTAAATAAAGCGGACAGGATAGATGATTAGAATTACGTTTACCATAGAAACACAACTTTTATACCATAGAAAAACACTACCTTTATACCATAGAAACACAACTTTTATACCATAGAAACACAACTTTTATACCATAGAAAAACACAACTTTTATACCATATAAACACAACTTTTATACCATAGAAACACTACTTTTATACCATAGAAAAACACTACTTTTATACCATAGAAACACTACTTTTATACCATAGAAACAGTACTTTTATACCATAGAAACAGTACTTTTATACCATAGAAAAACACTACTTTTATACCATAGAAACACAACTTTTATACCATAGAAACACAACTTTTATACCATAGAAACACTACTTTTATACCATAGAAACACAACTTTTATACCATCTCTGTCGAATAATGAAAACTGTAAACAGATCAAAACAAATTTTTACGTAATGGATGATACTCTTAGATAAATGTTTTAATTACTATAACTTGTTTTCTTCTTTCCAGTAAATACAAATGTGTATCTCTTTTTTTTTTTATTTCTGGGCGAAAAACTTACCTTTTTTGGCCCTAATCCTTTATTTCATAGGACAAAGGCCAATCACTACAAAATCTCAGTTTGATCTTACGTTTTCTTGTGTTTCCATTACTCCAAATTAGACTTCGTACGTGTATACATTGAAATTTGTACATTTCGTAGGTTTTATAGGCGTCAAACAAATGTTTAAAAACAATGAAACTAGGGGAGAGGAGGTTGACCCTACATTCCCCTCTCGGTGGACTCAACAGATAGCCCAATGTGGCTTTGCTGTAACAAACAAACCCCTAACATTCCTTTATATTTCAACCAACCAAAATTATACTTTCTCCCCAACGGTGCCTTTCGACGGCCCTCAGAGACTAAAAAACAAAATACAAAAAAAATTGGGATTCCTTTCGATTTGACACGTTTCAAAGGTCAAAATATTTCTCGGACTTGGGGTTTCCTCTTCTGCCATGCTTTTATGTTTGGACAAATTTGGATGAAATACAAAACCAGCTTGTGTCAGTATCCACAAACAGATTAAATGTGGATGAAACACAAAACCAGCTTGTGTCAGTATCCACAAACAGATTAAATGTGGATGAAACACAAAACCAGCTTGTGTCAGTATCCACAAACAGATTTTGATATTAGTGTTCTGATTAAGATTTTATAGTGGTCAGAGTTACAAACCAACCGTAATGATGTATGCCACAGGAATCTGGTGTCTGTAAAAACAAACAAAATACTTGTATGAAAAAGAATCCAGTCCAGTTTAAATTTAGTGTAGAAAGGAGGATCACACGGTAGTGCCAAGCATCGCCAGGTGGTTAGGGTGCTCGACTCGTAATCTGAGGGTTGTTGGTTCGAATCCCCATCACACCAAACATGCTCGTTCTTTCAGCTGTGGGATTATTATAGAATGCGATCAATCCCACTATTCGTTGGTAAAAAGTAGCCCATTGAGTTGACGGGTGGTGGTGCTGACTAGCTGCCTTTACTCTTGTCTTACACTGCTGAATTAGGGAAAGCTAGCACAGATAATCCTCCTGTAGGTATATGCAAATATGCAAAACAAACAAACATATGTAAGCCTTAAAAAGGGCCGTCATAAATAGCGTTTTGATTTACAAAATGCACTGAAATTTTCTTATAACATGTCAAAGAATCAGTCTTATTTACCCAAATATTAATGAAAATGTTTTGTCATATTAAATAAATGTAATCTCGTAGAAACTTACTGTTCTTTTTACTATAAGACCACTGTGGTCTGATACGTTCTTCCCGGCAAACTGACTCAAGATCGTGCTGAGACAAACGTCTATTCCACTGAAGTGTATGTTATATTTGATAGTTTCTTCTACTTTGAAAGTCAATCTGTCTCGAGAAAACTGCACGAGCTTAGGAATGATATTTTTAGTTTGTGCTGTAATTTTAACCTTTTCAACTTTACCAAGGTAGGTAGTGTCTCAAATTCACTCTGAAGATTGTTTGTTTGTTTTGAAATTCGCCCAAAGCTGCACGAGAACTATGTGCGCTATCCGTCCCTAAATCAGCAGAGAAAGACTAGACGGAAAACAATGAGACCTCGCCGCCCACCGCCAACTCTTGGACTATTTTACCAACGAATAGTGAGATTGACCGTAACATTATAATAACTCTTGGACTACTCTTTTACCAACGAATAGTGAGATTGACCGTAACATTATAATAACTCTTGGACTACTCTTTTACCAACGAATAGTGAGATTGACCGTAACATTATAATACTTCCACAGCTGAAGGGAGAGCATGTTTGAGTTATGGATATTCGAACCCTCAGACTGTGAGTCGAGCGCCCGAACACTGCAAGAAACAAAATGAGATTTACGTAAATCACATCTATAAGATTTGCTTCAGTCACATTTATCTCAGTTTTGTGAACAAAACTACATCCAGTGATTTATTTAAAACACTCACAACCATAGGGAGAAACTGCATCCAGTGATTTATTTAAAACACTCACAACCAACTCCAACTTACAAAAAATTTATATTTGCGCGACTTAAAAATAAAATGGAAACAATAGAGGAAAATGATATTAAATTATGTTACTCCTGCCTTTATATTAGTGACTTATAGTTTTAGTAAGTGAGTTTTTGGTTTAATTATTAATAAAACAATAATTCCAAGTATGTTGTTTTCTATTTCTTGAAGCAGAGAAGTCTTGGACATAAACAGACGAGACAATAAGTGTACGTTACGTTGTAGTCGGTGAAGATTTGATTATATTTGAAATGTAATGAAGAAAGCGAGAGAAGATGTTGTTGTGTGTTTAGTTAGAAGACGCTATCGTTGTTGTGTGGTTAGTTAGAAGACGCTATCGTTGTTGTGTGTTTAGTTAGAAGACGCTATCGTTGTTGTGTGTTTTGGTAAAAGACGCTATCGTTGTTGTGTGTTTAGTTAGAAGACGCTATCGTTGTTGTGTGTTTAGTTAGAAGACGCTATCGTTGTTGTGTGTTTGGTTAGAAGACGCTATCGTTGTTGTGTGTTTAGTTAGAAGACGCTATCGTTGTTGTGTTTAGTTAGAAGACGCTATCGTTGTTGTGTGTTTAGTTAGAAGACGCTATCGTTGTTGTGTGTTTGGTTAGAAGACGCTATCGTTGTTGTGTGTTTGGTTAGAAGACGCTATCGTTGTTGTGTGTTTGGTTAGAAGACGCTATCGTTGTTGTGTGTTTGGTTAGAAGACGCTATCGTTGTTGTGTGTTTGGTTAGAAGACGCCATCGTTGTTGTGTGTTTGGTTAGAAGACGCTATCGTTGTTGTGTGTTTGGTTAGAAGACGCTATCGTTGTTGTGTGTTTGGTTAGAAGACGCTATCGTTGTTGTGTGTTTAGTTAGAAGACGCTATCGTTGTTGTGTGTTTAGTTCGAAGACGCTATTGTTATTGTGTGTTTAGTTGGAAGACGCTATCGTTATTGTGTGTTTGGTTAGAAGACGCTATCGTTGTTGTGTGTTTGGTTAGAAGACGCTATCGTTGTTGTGTGTTTAGTTCGAAGACGCTATCGTTATTGTGTGTTTGGTTAGAAGACGCTATCGTTGTTGTGTGTTTGGTTAGAAGACGCTATCGTTGTTGTGAGTTTTTCGTTAGACGTAGCACATCTTTAGGATATTGGAGACCAGGTATATTATGTGGTATATTACAGAAACCATACACTAATGTTATCTTAATGTGTATGTTGTCTCTTGTGTTATATGTAGCACACATTAAAGACACTGTACACTTATGTTATCTTACTGTGTATGTTGTTGTTATAATTTATTTAGATATCTTAAAGAAACCATACGTTTATGGTGTGAAGTTGTGTGTCTCGTTATGTTGTACCTTTTAACGAAACCGGAAACACGCTATCGTGCTATGTACGGTTCATATTTTATTATGTGTGGCACATTTTCAGAAACTGGAAACACTTGCTGTATGACTATTTACGTTGCATGTTTTGTTACCATATTAACTGACTGTGTATAGTGTAACAAAAGAAGTACATAAATATAACAGCGAAGACAATCAAGATATCAAAATTTAATAAAAGGTTCAACAATCGCCGTGTTGATATATATCTTCACCTAAACATGGATATGATGTTTCCAGCTCGCGCTCCTCGTCAGATCCTACAGCTTACAACCAAGGCGCATGCACATAATTCATGGAAACAGCGCATGCAGTATTTGGAACGTGAAAATTCTGTGCAAAATTACATAAAAATTACAAGTCATGAAAATATTAAACAATTAAAGTTTAAAAAAATAATTGAAATAATAGAAACGTATGGGAAAGAAAAGTGTACATTTAAACCAGATGGTTCAAGGTTCCCAGATCGTAGTACGTGTAAAAGACTGTCCTTTGTCGAAGGTTCCTTCCTCGTACGTGTGTAGTGCTGTTTATGTATGGTCTGATGACACACCTATTTACATGTGTTAGGGTCTGGAGTGTCATCTTGATTTTTCTTTGAGGTTTCTATGCACCAGGATTTCGTTTAATATTTTGTCATGTCTGAGAGAAACACTTGGTGGGTCTTCGAAAACAGATTTAGTAGTTGTGTCTCCGGGAAGTCTCCAGGTGTTATTGTTTGGTAGTTGTGTCTCCAGGAAGTCTCCAGGAGTTATTGTTTGGAAGTTGTGTCTCCAGGAAGTCTCCAGGTGTTGTTGTTTGGAAGTTGTGTCTCCAGGAAGTCTCCAGGTGTTATTGTTTGGTAGTTGTGTCTCCAGGAAGTCTCCAGGTGTTATTGTTTAGTATATCTTCAATCTTCTTGTTGGTCTGGGGGAACATGATCAGGTTGATAGGGTGAGGGTTAGATCTATCGTATATAAACCACCTTTGACGGCAACATCGTGCACGAGACAATCATGGTTGAGGGTTTTATGATATAGATTTATAACCGGTATCATCACTACATAGTTTGTGTAGTTTTAGTAATTGTGAGTAAGGTATTGTACGGGTGAGAACATTCCAAATGTAGATATGTGTGTTAATGTGTTTCTTTCTAATGTATACTAGTAGTCAGGTGGTCATCTTGTATGTGTATGTTAATGTAAGTACGTGTGTGAATGTGTTTCTTTGTAATGTATACTAGTGGTCAGATGGTCATCTTGTATGTGTATGTTAATGTCGGTACGTGTGTGAATGTGTTTCTTTGTAATGTATACTAGTAGTCAGATGGTCATCTTGTATGTGTATGTTAATGTAAGTACGTGTGTGAATGTGTTTCTTTCTAATGTATACTAGTAGTCAGGTGGTCATCTTGTATGTGTATGTTAATGTAGGTACGTGTGTGAATGTGTTTCTTTGTAATGTATACTAGTGGTCAGGTGGTTATCTTGTATGTGTATGTTAATGTAGGTACGTGTGTGAATGTGTTTCTTTCTAATGTATACTAGTAGTCAGGTGGTCATCTTGTATGTGTATGTTAATGTAGGCACGTGTGTGAATGTGTTTCTTTTCTAATGTATACTAGTGGTCAGGTGGTTATCTTGTATGTGTATGTTAATGTAGGTACGTGTGTGAATGTGTTTCTTTCTAATGTATACTAGTAGTCAGGTGGTTATCTTGTATGTGTATGTTAATGTAGGTACGTGTGTGAATGTGTTTCTTTCTAATGTATACTAGTAGTCAGGTGGTTATCTTGTATGTGTATGTTAATGTAGGTACGTGTGTGAATGTGTTTCTTTCTAATGTATACTAGTAGTCAGGTGGTTATCTTGTATGTGTATGTTAATGTAGGTACGTTCGTGAATGTGTGTCTTTGTTATGTATACTAGTAGTCAGATGGTTATCTTGTATGTGTATATTAATGTAGATATGTGTGTGAATGTGTTTCTTTGTAATGTATACTAGTAGTCAGATGGTCATCTTGTATGTATATGCTAATGTAGGTACGTGCGTGAATGTGTTTCTTTGTAATGTATACTAGTGGTCAGATGGTCATCTTGTATGTGTATGTTAATGTGGGTACGTGCGTTAATGCGTTTCTTTGTAATGTATACTAGTAGTCAGGTGGTTATCTTGTATGTGTATGTTAATGTCGAAAACGAACAAGGGACGATACATAACGTGCACTGATCCATTTTATTGATAAAATAGAAGGATTTTCGGTGTATCTAACAAACAGGTTCGCTCATTTCAGTCTCCAAGGATGTGTTTGTAGTTGTTACCATTTAGTTAAGGCACTAAGTGTAAGCACGTGTTCAGTATACATAAATGTGTGTGTGTTAGAGGGTCTATCACAGATCTTTGGTCCACGAAATGTTTTAGTGCAATTAATATTTCGCTGTGTGGGTTAGATGTGTTGAATGATTTTATATCCGTGGTGAATATGAGTGTACATACGCAGTTAAAGGTGTGCTATTGTTTAAATTAATGTCTTCTACTTGCGTTTTCAACTTCATGACAAACAGTGATAAAACTTCGTCAAAGTAACTGGAAATTTGTTCCGTCGGGTAACTGCATGCAGACACAATGAGTCAGCCCTGATGATGATGTTTAGAGGGGAAGATGTAAAATAGGAGTTATATGTTCCTTTGCCACCAGATCCTTGGTTCTATTGGGTGATTTGCTACGATCGACAATGCCTTCAACTGTAGATGTTACTTCATTGTTGGTGTCAAATATTGGGTTGTCTTGACGTACTTTTGTTGTCTCAAATCAGTTATATCGTGAAACAGCTGTGGATCCACCTTTGTCTGCTGGTTATAACGCTGTCGTCTCTTTGTTGGAGAACGTATAAAGCTAATTGTTCATCTTCGAAGATATTTCAGATTCAGTCTTTAGGTTTAGATCCAGTTTATCTTGGAAGATATTTCAGATTCAGTCTTTAGGTTTAGGTCCAGTTCATCTTGGAAGATATTTCAGATTCAGTCTTTAGGTTTAAATCCAGTTCATCATGGAAGATATTTCAGATTCAGTCTTTAGGTTTAGATCCAGTTCATCTTGGAAGATATTTCAGATTCAGTCTTTAGGTTTAGGTCCAGTTCATCTTGGAAGATATTTCAGATTTAGTCTTTAGGTTTAAATCCAGTTCATCATGGAAGATATTTCAGATTCAGTCTTTAGGTTTAGATCCAGTTCATCTTGGAAGATATTTCAGATTCAGTCTTTAGGTTTAGGTCCAGTTCATCTTGGAAGATATTTCAGATTCAGTCTTTAGGTTTATATCCAGTTCATCATGGAAGATATTTCAGATTCAGTCTTTAGGTTTAGATCCAGTTCATCTTGGAAGATATTTCAGATTTAGTCTTTAGGTTTAGGTCCAGTTCATCTTGGAAGATATTTCAGATTCAGTCTTTAGGTTTAAATCCAGTTCATCATGGAAGATATTTCAGATTCAGTCTTTAGGTTTAGATCCAGTTCATCTTGGAAGATATTTCAGATTCAGTCTTTAGGTTTAGGTCCAGTTCATCTTGGAAGATATTTCAGATTCAGTCTTTAGGTTTATATCCAGTTCATCATGGAAGATATTTCAGATTCAGTCTTTAGGTTTAGATCCAGTTCATCTTGGAAGATATTTCAGATTCAGTTTTTAGGTTTAGATCCAGTTCATCTCGAAAGATATTTCATATTCAGTCTTTAGGTTTAGATCCAGTTCATCTTGGAAGATATTTCAGATTCAGTCTTTAGGTTTAGATCCAGTTCATCTTGGAAGATATTTCAGATTCAGTCTTTTTTGCAAAAGGAGTCGACACTACTGTTGGTAAGGGCAAACTTAAGCCTTTTATTAAAGGCATTTGGTTTATAGGACAAGAGTTCCAAATTACTTAGAATTGTGACAACCTGAATGGTTTCATATATTTGTATAATATTGGATGTAGGTGTGTTTGACACCTGGAGAGTGGTTGTATTGGATGTAGGTGTGTTTGACACCTGGAGAGTGGTTATATTGGATGTAAGTGTGTCTGACACCTGGATTGTGGATATATTGGATACAAGTGTGTCTGACAACTGGATAGTGGTTATATTGGATGTAGGTGTGTCTGACACCTGGATAGTGGTTGCATTGGATGTAGGTGTGTTTGACACCTGGAGAGTGGTTGTATTGTATGTAAGTGTGTCTGACACCTGGATAGTGGTTGTATTGGATGTAGGTGTGTTTGACACCTGGAGAGTGGTTATATTGGATGTAGGTGTGTCTGACACCTGGATAGTGGATATATTGGATGTAGGTGTGTCTGACACCTGGATAGTGGTTATATTGGATGTAGGTGTGTCTGACACCTGGATAGTGGATATATTGGATGTAAGTGTGTCTGACACCTGGATAGTGGATATATTGGATGTAAGTGTGTCTGACACCTGGAGAGTGGTTATATTGGATGTAGATGTGTCTGACACCTGGATAGTGGATATATTGGATGTAAGTGTGTCTGACACCTGGATAGTGGATATATTGGATGTAAGTGTGTCTGACACCTGGATAGTGGTTATATTGGATATAGGTGTGTTTTGGACCTGGATAGTGGTTATATTGGATGTAGGTGTGTTTTGGACCTGGATAGTGTTTATATTGGATGTAAGTGTGTCTGACACCTAGATAGTGGATATATTGGATGTGGGTGTGCCCGAGACCTGGATAGTTGTTATATTTAATATAGGCATGCCTACGATCTGGATAGTGGTTATATTGTATATAGGTATTTTTGAGACCCGCCTGTAAAATTAAAAGGTTCACCCCTCAACCTGTTAGATGATTATCCATATCTAGGAAACACATCTGTAGGAGTTGTCTTGATTGGTTTGTAGGCCTCTTTTTTTTTCTGTGTTTTGTTTTCATTCTCTGAAGGTATACTGTGTAAAAATCCTGAAGGGTCATTGTGATGATTCATGTTCACAGCACTGTTTATAAGTGTTGGATTTGGTTTGTGTGCAGTTTCCATGCTCTTATCTCGATGTACTATTATTATAATATTGTCATATATTCTGCTACATTTTCTATCATAAAATTATTTCGTCAAATTAAGAACAAAATCTTTAACAAAACCTGAACTATTGACCACATAAGACAGCGGTTTAGTTGTTGAATATTGGTTTGATCGCGTGTTATAACGTCTTCACGGCTGAAAGAATGAGCATATTAAGTGAAGGAAATACAAATCCGCAGTTTGTGAGTCGAGCGCCTTGTTCACCAGGCAACGTCAAGCCTTCTTACAATAGTAATTATTACAACACGATGGACGATAGGTAAGTGGGAGTGTTCTCAGGATATTATGGGAATTAGTCATGACAACAATGCATGGCTTACAGATCGTAGTAATTCATCTATATATAACATTTCCTGAGTTCTTATGACGCACAAATCAATGATTGTTATCTTATAAACGCACGACATATTTTAAGCACTTGGAAGCGGACCACGGCTAATGAGCTGTTGTCGAACAATAGTGCTGATTAGAAACAGTAAAATTTCCCGCTGGATTTAAGCCATTGGCTTTCTTTAACTGTGGAAAATGTACAAAGTGTGTAACGAACTAAAGTCTTCAAACAGTGGTTGAACAATGAACATCGTGTTTTTCGTGAAACTGATAAAACGGTTCATCTCTGTCCTTGACCAATTTCAAACAAAGAGTTATATGTTGGACGGAAAGCTCTCACCTATCTGACTACGTGGTCAGAGATAATTTTACGGTTTGTGCTGACAGTAGCTTGAAACTAAAGTAGAAAGACAAACATGATAAAAAAAAACTTTCACTTTAAAAATCTTTCTTTGATGACAAACTTACGCCGGTTTTACTCCCGAACGAGCACAATTTGCACAGCCTTTTCTCTAGTACCCGGGAACTGACGAATGTTGGCCTGCACGTGAACACAATTATTCCTTATCACCTAATTACTCATTGGCCGAGTATGGGGAAAAGAGAACAATCTGTCGTGAATCTGATTATGGACCTTTACTAAAAACTTCGTGTCTGGTCTGCAGAGTCAGCGAAAATATTATTTCACGTCGGAAAGAACTTCCATAAGTTCTCAATAGGCGGCATGCTTGTTACCTTTGAGGAGTCTGATTAGCGAGTCTTTGTTCAGTTTTTCTTTTTGCCTTAGGCTATGCGGAAACTTAGAAAGTTTGAGCTATAATAAGTGGATAATTTCTAATGTTTTCTAGGGTAAGGAAATTATATTTTCCAGAAAAATGGATCATAAAACAAAAAGCTAGTAATTTCAATATCTTTTGTGAAATTGGACACAACAATATTATGAACGGTTTATAAAAATAAGAGAAGCAGTCGTTTGTTATCGAAATGTTAGAAGTAATGCTTATTACACTGTTTTTAACATAAAGTTGTGAAGTCACTTATTATGTTACGTCCACCAAAATAATCGAATTTCGAAAACCAGAGTTAATAATTTCTGTAATAGTCGCTGAAACAATTGAAAACGAAACTAATATTAATATGTCTGTCCATCATATGCGACCAGTTATGCGTAAAATATACACACGTATATTCTGAACTTTGAAACCTTGGATGTATTACAAAAACACAGTAATAAGTGGGACAAGAAACACTAAAGAGTAGTCACCGCTACTAATATTTCCAAAGTGCTTTATCTCTAGTCTGTCACTTCAGAAACAAGGGTGACTATCACAGACAACACTTGATAAGGTTTTGGTGTTTATATAAAACAAAAATATCATGTTAAAATAACGAAAATGTTCTGTAATATTGTATTGTAGTGTTTAGTCATTCTACAAATGTTCTGTAATATCATTCTTGTAGTGTTTAGTCATTCTACAAGTATTCTGTAATATCATTCTTGTAGTGTTTAGTCATTCTACAAGTATTCTGTAATATCATTCTTCTAAAGTTTAGTGATTCTACAAGTGTTCTGTAATATCATTCTTGTAGTGTTTAGTCATTCTACAAGTGTTCTGTAATATCATTCTTGTAGTGTTTAGTCATTCTATAAGTGTTCTGTAATATCATTCTTGTAGTGTTTAGTCATTCTATAAGTGTTCTGTAATATCATTCTTGTAGTGTTTAGTCATTCTATAAGTGTTCTGTAATATCAGTATTGTAGTGTTTAGTCATTCTATAAGTGTTCTGTGATATCAGTATTGTAGTTAGTCTTATTAAAAGTGTTCTGTAATATCACTTGTAGTGTTTAGTCATTCTACAAGTGTTCTGTAATATCATTGTTGTATTGTTTAGTAATTCTACAATTATTATGTTATATCATTGTTTTCGTATTTAGTCATTGTACAATTATTATGTTATATCATTGTTTTCGTGTTTAGTCATTGTCCAAATGTTCTGTAATATCAGTATTGTAGTGTTTAGTCATTCTATAAGTGTTCTGTAATATCATTCTTCTAAAGTTTAGTCATTCTACAAATGTTCTGTAATATCATTCTTGTAGTGTTTAGTCATTCTATAAGTGTTCTGTAATATCATTCTTGTAGTGTTTAGTCATTCTATAAGAGTTCTGTAATATCATTCTTCTAAAGTTTAGTGATTCTACAAGTGTTCTGTAATATCATTCTTGTAGTGTTTAGTCATTCTACAAGTGTTCTGTAATATCATTCTTGTAGTGTTTAGTCATTCTACAAGTATTCTGTAATATCATTCTTGTAGTGTTTAGTCATTCTACAAGTATTCTGTGATATCATTGTTGTTGTGTTTAGTCATTCTACAGTTGTTCTGTAATGTCATTCTTGTAGTGTTTAGTGATTCTACAAGTGTTCTGTAATATCATTCTTGTAGTGTTTAGTGATTCTACAAGTGTTCTGTAATATCATTCTTGTAGTGTTTAGTGATTTTACAGGTGTTCTGTAATATCAATATTGTAGTGTTTAGTGATTCTACAAGTGTTCTGTAATATCATTCTTGTAGTGTTTAGTGATTCTACAAGTGTTCTGTAATATCAGTCTTGTAGTGTTTAGTCATTCTACAAGCGTTCTGTAATGCCAGTATTGTAGTGTTTAGTCATTCTATAAGTGTTCTGTGATATCAGTATTGTAGTTAGTCTTATTAAAAGTGTTCTGTAATATCATTGTTGTATTGTTTAGTAATTCTACAATTATTATGTCATATCATTGTTTTCGTATTTAGTCATTGTACAATTATTATGTTATATCATTGTTTTCGTGTTTAGTCATTGTCCAAATGTTCTGTAATATCAGTATTGTAGGGTTTAGTCATTCTACAAGTGTTCTATAATATTATTCTTGTAGTGTTTAGTCATTCTACAACTGTTCAGTAATATCAGTATTGTAGTTTAGTCTTACTACAAGCAATTACAAAGGTGTTTGTTACTATAGTTTTAACCTCTGTGTTCTACCCGTTCATATACTGTCACACTGCACTTGTGGTAATGGACTGTTGTTTTCATGATTTCAGGTTGTCATCATCAGAATAGTTAAGACCTGATCATTATAACAAAATTACTGATGAAGTAATGGAAGTTATGTTTACGGTAGGAATAAGTACCCGAGAAGGTAAGTGTAAATATCTCCCATCTCCCTGATTGATGATGGCTATCGTGACGTGTAACTGACATTTGTAAAAACTTGTTTACAGAGACGGTAAACATGTCGATATGTGTGTTACAGAAAAACTATTGGACGAATGAACCATTTTGATGAAAATGTTTTTATGCTTTGGAGTTAAATATAGTTTTCAAACTATAATGAGAACTCTTCAGTTTTTGCCTCATATATCTGGAAAGAGAAATCCTTAGAAATCACATGACATTTATTTGACTGTTTTTTACCTCTCTCTTTACGTGTTTACCGCTTGATAAAGAAGATAATGGAACTATAAATTCTCGTTATAAGTGGAATTTAGGGTTAGTAAAAGTTGAATTTCAGTTACTACTTGTGATCGATATCTTATTCAGCGCACTCTAGCGGTATGTACAAGGTATGTAGTGTGTCGTACTCGTAATGGATTCTAGTTTTGATATCATGGTATGTTGTGTGTCGAACTCGTAATGGATTCTAGTTTTGATATCATGGTATGTTGTGTGTCATACTTGTTATGGATTCTAGTCTTGTTATCAAGGTATGTTGTGTGTCTTACTTGTAATGGATTCTTGTCTTGGAATCATGGTATGTTGCGTGTTGTACTTGTTACGGACGTTGTAGTGGTTGCATCATGGTATTAGTAATGTCTCTCTGTTTGTTGTGTAGCTGATAGAATCTAGAACATCATATGTAGGATATAATGTTTTACGTGTATTTTTTAAATGAAGTTTCTTTTTTACTGGTCCATAAACTAACGTGTAGTTTACTTCCAAAGTATCAGAAACTTTATTTATCGTATGATAAGAAACATGTATGTCTGTGATGTATTGTTAAACATGGATGTTACTTCATGTGTTCTGTGATTTATTGTTAAACATGTATGTTACTTCTTGTGTTCTGTGATGTATTGTTAAACATGGATGTTACTTCTTGTGTTCTGTGATGTATTGTTAAACATGGATGTTACTTCTTGTGTTCTGTGATGTATTGTTAAACATGGATGTTACTTCATGTGTTCTGTGATGTATTGTTAAACATGGATGTTACTTCTTGTGTTCTGTGACGTATTGTTAAACATGGATGTTACTTCTCGTGTTCTGTGACGTATTGTTAAACATGGATGTTACTTCATGTGTTCTGTAATGTATTGTTAAACATGGATGTTACTTCTTGTGTTCTGTGACGTATTGTTAAACATGGATGTTACTTCTTCTGTTCTGGGACGTATTGTTAAACATGGATGTTACTTCTTGTGTTCTGTGATGTATTGTTAAACATGGATGTTACTTGTGTTCTGTGACGTATTGTTAAACATGGATGTTACTTCTTGTGTTCTGTGATGTATTGTTAAACATGGATGTTACTTGTGTTCTGTGACGTATTGTTAAACATGGATGTTACTTCTTCTGTTCTGTGATGTATTGTTAAACATGGATGTTACTTCTTGTGTTCTGTGATGTATTATTAAACATGGATGTTACTTCTTGTGTTCTGTGATGTATTGTTAGACATGGATGTTACTTCTTGTTTTCTGTGATGTATTATTAAACATGAATGTTACTTCTTGTGTTCTGTGATGTATTATTAAAAATGGATGTTACTTCTTCTGTTCTGTGATGTATTGTTAAACATGGATGTTACTTCTTGTGTTCTGTGATGTATTGTTAAACATGGATGTTACTTCATGTGTTCTGTGATGTATTGTTAAACATGGATGTTACTTCTTGTGTTCTGTGACGTATTGTTAAACATGGATGTTACTTCTCGTGTTCTGTAATGTATTGTTAAACATGGATGTTACTTCTTGTGTTCTATGACGTATTGTTAAACATGGATGTTACTTCTTCTGTTCTGGGACGTATTGTTAAACATGGATGTTACTTCTTGTGTTCTGTGATGTATTGTTAAACATGGATGTTACTTGTGTTCTGTGACGTATTGTTAAACATGGATGTTACTTCTTGTGTTCTGTGATGTATTGTTAAACATGGATGTTACTTGTGTTCTGTGACGTATTGTTAAACATGGATGTTACTTCTTGTGTTCTGTGACGTATTGTTAAACATGGATGTTACTTGTGTTCTGTGACGCATTGTTAAACATGGATGTTACTTCTTGTGTTCTGTGATGTATTGTTAAACATGGATGTTACTTCTTGTGTTCTGTGATGTATTGTTAAACATGGATGTTACTTCTTGTGTTCTGTGATGTATTATTAAACATTGATGTTACTTCTTGTGTTCTGTGATGTATTGTTAGACATGGATGTTACTTCTTGTGTTCTGTGATGTATTGTTAAACCTGTATGTTACTTCTTGTTTTCTGTGATGTATTATTAAACATGAATGTTACTTCTTGTGTTCTGTGATGTATTATTAAAAATGGATGTTACTTCTTGTGTTCTGTGATGTATTGTTAAACATGGATGTTACTTCTTGTGTTCTGTGATGTATTGTTAAACATGGATGTTACTTCTTGTGTTCTGTGATGTATTATTAAACATGGATGTTACTTCTTGTGTTCTGTGATGTATTATTAAACATGGATGTTACTTCTTGTGTTCTGTGATGTATTATTAAACCTGTATGTTACTTCTTGTGTTCTGTGATGTATTATTAAACCTGTATGTTACTTCTTGTGTTCTGTGATGTATTATTAAACATGGATGTTACTTCATGTGTTCTGTAATGTATTATTAAACATGAATGTTACTTGTGTTCTGTGATGTATTGTTAAACATGGATGTTACTTCTTGTGTTCTGTGATGTATTGTTAAACATGGATGTTACTTCTTGTGTTCTGTGATGTATTGTTAAACATGGATGTTACTTCTTGTGTTCTGTGATGTATTGTTAAACATGGATGTTACTTCTTGTGTTCTGTGATGTATTATTAAACATGGATGTTACTTCTTGTGTTCTGTGATGTATTGTTAAACATGGATGTTACTTCTTGTGTTCTGTGATGTATTATTAAACATGGATGTTACTTCTTGTGTTCTGTGATGTATTATTAAACATGGATGTTACTTCTTGTGTTCTGTGATGTATTATTAAACATGGATTTTACTTCTTTTTGTTCTGTGATGTATTATTAAACATGGATGTTACTTCTTTTGTTCTGTGATGTATTGTTAAACATGGATGTTACTTCTTGTGTTCTGTGATGTATTATTAAATATGGATGTTACTTCTTGTGTTTTGTGATGTATTATTAAACATGGATGTTACTTCTTGTGTTCTCTGATGTATTGTTAAACATGGATGTTACTTCTTGTGTTCTGTGATGTATTGTTAAACATGGATGTTACTTCTTGTGTTCTGTGATGTATTATTAAACGTGGATGTTACTTCTTGTGTTCTGTATACTGGAAACATCAGATGTTTATCATTTTAAATGTAGTTGTTGTAAACAAAGTTATAACACTGTATACAAGTTGAGATATATCTATAACACTGTATGTAAGTGAAAATATAGTTATAACATTGTATATAAGTTAAGATATAGTTATAACACTGTATACAAGTGAAGATATAGTTATAACACTGTATACAAGTTAAGATATAGTTATAACATTGTATATAAGTTAAGATATAGTAATAACACTGGATATAAGTTAAGATATAGTTATAACACTGTATATAAGTTAAGATATAGTTATAACATTGTATATAAGTTAAGATATAGTTATAACACTGTATACAAGTTAAGATATAGTTATAACACTGTATACAAGTTAAGATATAGTTATAACACTGTATATAAGTTAAGACATAGTTATAACACTGTATACAAGTGAAGATATAGTTATAACATTGTATACAAGTGAAGATATAGTTATAACACTGGATATAAGTTAAGATATAGTTATAACACTGTATATAAGTTAAGATATAGTTATAACATTGTATATAAGTTAAGATATAGTTATATCACTGTATATAAGTTAAAATATAGTTATAACATTGTATGTAAGTTAAGATATAGTTATAACATTGTATATAAGTTAAGATATAGTTATAACACTGTATACAAGTTAAGATATAGTTATAACATTGTATATAAGTTAAGATATAGTAATAACACTGGATATAAGTTAAGATATAGTTATAACACTGTATATAAGTTAAGATATAGTTATAACACTGTATATAAGTTAAGACATAGTTATAACACTGTATATAAGTTAAGATATAGTTATAACATTGTATATAAGTTAAGACATAGTTATAACACTGTATACAAGTTAAGATATAGTTATAACATTATATACAAGTTAAGATATAGTTATAACACTGTATATAAGTTAAGACATAGTTATAACACTGTATACAAGTTAAGACATAGTTATAACATTGTATATAAGTTAAGATATAGTTATAACACTGTATGTAAGTTAAGATATATCTATAACACTGGATAGAGGATAAGAAAAAGTTACAACACCATCTATATGATAAAACAGTGTTACAACACCGATATAGGATAAGACAGCTGCCTACAATAGTGTAAAAACATACAAATTCAAGTAATCTTAAAATGAAAACAACGTAGACGAGTGTGACGTAATCATTCGTTGAATATATTTTTAAATTTTATCAAATACCAAACACGAGTACAGCTTCTGAATGAAGAATAAATTACTGAATTAAAGTCCAGAACACAACCAGGTTGGTCCAGCTTGTGAAATGTTCTCCATCTTACAACTGTGGCTTCGAATATAAAATAGTATTCTTGTTATGTAATATAGAATATCATACTTAAAGTAGGTAGTAATGTTTGTCTTATGGAATCTGGAGTCATATCCTTATTGTAAATACCAATGTTTGTCTTATGGAATATAGAGTCATATCCTTATAGTAAGTGCTATTGTTTATTTTATGGAATATAGAGTCTCATCCTTATAGTAAGTGCTATTGTTTATTTTATGGAATATAGAGTCTCATCCTTATAGTAAGTGCTATTGTTTGTCTTATGGAATATATAGTCTCAACCTTTTAGTAAGTGCTAATATTTGTCTTATGGAATATAGAGCCTCATCCTCATAGTAAGTGCTAATGTTTGTCTTATGGATTATAGAGTCTCATCCTTATAGTAAGTGCTAATGTTTGTCTGATGGAATATAGAGTGTCATCCTTACAGTAAGTGCTATTGTTTGTTTTATGGAATGTTACTTTTACTTACTTAAAGTAAGTAGCTAGTAATACGTGTGGTTAAACTCCCTGTTGTATTGAATTACAATGTAATGTATGTTTCGTGGATTGTATGTAGTTAAGTAATATTTACAGTACTGTGTCTGTAGCAGATTTGATATTTATGGAATATAGTCTGTAGTTTTTATAAAATCACTTTATTTACGATAATCTGATATTTTAAATCTCTATAAAGTTGTTACTTTTCTTTGTACCATTAATTAATGTTGTTAAATAAAAATGATAGACAACAGAAAATATCCTCAATATATGGACGTTTTATTTCCAGTAAACGTTAGGAGAAATTACTTGAAATCAGGTTGAAATTGTGAGAAGATACTTTGTCTTCTGCGGACTAGCAGAAGCGGCATCTAGTAATGATGTTTAGAACTATAACAAACTTTCTTCCCCATGAAAACTTTCACGATCCATAGTTTAACTCTGTTTGAATAACTGAATTAAAATAAATATAAATACCTAGGAGAAATCACAGTAAGGTTCATTTTAAGCCTTTGATTCTGTGTTTGAGACATGAAGAGTTTTTCTGTAATTTTTTAACCATCACGTTTACATACAGAGCTGAACGGTTTCTGTCAAAGTCTGTAAAACTTAACTTTGTTTAACGCAAGCTACTGTCGATTATAAAATGTCCATATATCACTTGTTACACCAATGTAAGACCAATATTACCTACATTACATTAATATAATTGTCAACATCATAGTAATGCTATACGACAAATCTGTTGATGACGTCTCCAGTACAGCAAGTGACATAGTTCTATATATCACATTGTGCTTATAACGTCACAACACCAGTATAACACGTAACATGATCTTATGTCACAGTGGCGGTGTCCGAAACTGGGTTAATTACGTCATCAATAACTTTACAGCACGTCGTATGATCCTATAGGATATATATAGGTTTTCACAATGTATCTCATAACGAGCTGGTATAGGTATTAACACTTCTAACAGTTTTCACAATGTATCTCATAACGAGCTGGTATGGGTATTAACACTATTAACAGTTTTCACAATGTATCTCATAACGAGCTGGTATAGGTATTAACACTATTAACAGTTTTCACAATGTATCTCATAACGAGCTGGTATGGGTATTAACACTATTAACAGTTTTCACAATGTATCTCATAACGAGCTGGTATAGGTATTAACACTTCTAACAGTTTTCAAAATGTATCTCATAACGAGCTGGTATGGGTATTAACACTATTAACAGTTTCCACAATGTATCTCATAACGAGCTGGTATGGGTATTAACACTATTAACAGTTTTCACAATGTATCTCATAACGAGCTGGTATGGGTATTAACACTTCTAACAGTTTTCAAAATGTATCTCATAACGAGCTGGTATGGGTATTAACACTATTAACAGTTTTCACAATGTATCTCATAACGAGCTGGTATAGGTATTAACACTATTAACAGTTTTCACAATGTATCTCATAACGAGCTGGTATGGGTATTAACACTATTAACAGTTTCCACAATGTATCTCATAACGAGCTGGTATGGGTATTAACACTATTAACAGTTTTCACAATGTATCTCATAACGAGCTGGTATAGGTATTAACACTTCTAACAGTTTTCAAAATGTATCTCATAACGAGCTGGTATGGGTATTAACACTATTAACAGTTTTCACAATGTATCTCATAACGAGCTGGTATAGGTATTAACACTATTAACAGTTTTCACAATGTATCTCATAACGAGCTGGTATGGGTATTAACACTATTAACAGTTTTCACAATGTATCTCATAACGAGCTGGTATGGGTATTAACACTTCTAACAGTTTTCAAAATGTATCTCATAACGAGCTGGTATGGGTATTAACACTATTAACAGTTTCCACAATGTATCTCATAACGAGCTGGTATGGGTATTAACACTATTAACAGTTTTCACAATGTATCTCATAACGAGCTGGTATAGGTATTAACACTTCTAACAGTTTTCAAAATGTATCTCATAACGAGCTGGTATGGGTATTAACACTATTAACAGTTTTCACAATGTATCTCATAACGAGCTGGTGTGGGTATTAACACTTTTAACAGTTTTCACAATGTATCTCATAACGAGCTGGTATGGGTATTAACACTATTAACAGTTTCCACAATGTATCTCATGACGAGCTGGTATTGGTATTAACACTATTAACAGTTTTCACAATGTATCTCATAACGAGCTGGTGTGGGTATTAACACTTTTAACAGTTTTCACAATGTATCTCATAACGAGCTGGTATGGTATTAACAATATTAATAGTTTTCACAATGTATCTCATAACGAGCTGGTATAGGTATTAACACTTCTAACAGTTTTCACAATGTATCTCATGACGAGCTGGTATTGGTATTAACACTATTAACAGTTTTCACAATGTATCTCATAACGAGCTGGTGTGGGTATTAACACTTTTAACAGTTTCCACAATGTATCTCATGACGAGCTGGTATTGGTATTAACACTATTAACAGTTTTCACAATGTATCTCATGACGAGCTGGTATGGGTATTAACACTATTAACAGTTTCCACAATGTATCTCATGACGAGCTGGTATTGGTATTAACACTATTAACAGTTTTCACAATGTATCTCATAACGAGCTGGTGTGGGTATTAACACTTTTAACAGTTTTCACAATGTATCTCATAACGAGCTGGTATGGGTATTAACACTATTAACAGTTTTCACAATGTATCTCATAACGAGCTGGTATGGGTATTAACACTATTAACAGTTTTCACAATGTATCTCATAACGAGCTGGTATTGGTATTAACACTATTAACAGTTTTCACAATGTATCTCATAACGAGCTGGTATGGGTATTAACACTATTAACAGTTTTCACAATGTATCTCATAACGAGCTGGTATTGGTATTAACACTATTAACAGTTTTCACAATGTATCTCATAACGAGCTGGTATGGGTATTAACACTATTAACTTTTTTCACAATGTATCTCATGACGAGCTGGTATGGGTAATAACACTATTAACAGTTTTCACAATGTATCTCATAACGAGCTGGTATGGGTATTAACACTATTAACAGTTTCCACAATGTATCTCATGACGAGCTGGTATTGGTATTAACACTATTAACAGTTTTCACAATGTATCTCATAACGAGCTGGTGTGGGTATTAACACTTTTAACAGTTTTCACAATGTATCTCATGACGAGCTGGTATGGGTAATAACACTATTAACAGTTTTCACAATGTATCTCATAACGAGCTGGTATGGGTATTAACACTATTAACAGTTTCCACAATGTATCTCATGACGAGCTGGTATTGGTATTAACACTATTAACAGTTTTCACAATGTATCTCATAACGAGCTGGTGTGGGTATTAACACTTTTAACAGTTTTCACAATGTATCTCATAACGAGCTGGTATGGGTATTAACACTATTAACAGTTTTCACAATGTATCTCATGACGAGCTGGTATGGGTAATAACACTATTAACAGTTTTCACAATGTATCTCATAACGAGCTGGTATGGGTATTAACACTATTAACAGTTTTCACAATGTATCTCATGACGAGCTGGTATGGGTATTAACACTATTAACAGTTTTCACAATGTATCTCATAACGAGCTGGTATGGGTATTAACACTATTAACAGTTTTCACAATGTATCTCATAACGAGCTGGTATGGGTATTAACACTATTAACAGTTTCCACAATGTATCTCATGACGAGCTGGTATTGGTATTAACACTATTAACAGTTTTCACAATGTATCTCATAACGAGCTGGTATGGGTAATAACACTATTAACAGTTTTCACAATGTATCTCATAACGAGCTGGTATGGGTATTAACACTATTAACAGTTTTCACAATGTATCTCATAACGAGCTGGTGTGGGTATTAACACTATTAACAGTTTTCACAATGTATCTCATAACGAGCTGGTATGGGTAATAACACTATTAACAGTTTTCACAATGTATCTCATAACGAGCTGGTATGGGTATTAACACTATTAACAGTTTTCACAATGTATCTCATAACGAGCTGGTGTGGGTATTAACACTATTAACAGTTTTCACAATGTATCTCATAACGAACTGGTATGGGTATTAACACTTTTAACAGTTTTCACAGTGTATCTCATAACGAACTGGTATGGGTATTAACACTATTAACAGTTTTCACAATGTATCTCATAACGAGCTGGTATGGGTATTAACACTATTAACAGTTTCCACAATGTATCTCATAACGAGCTGGTATGGGTATTAACACTATTAACAGTTTTCACAATGTATCTCATAACGAGCTGGTGTGGGTATTAACACCATTAACAGTTTTCACAATGTATCTCATAACGAGCTGGTGTGGGTATTAACACTATTAACAGTTTTCACAATGTATCTCATAACGAGCTGGTATGGGTAATAACACTATTAACAGTTTTCACAATGTATCTCATAACGAGCTGGTATGGGTAATAACACTATTAACAGTTTTCACAATGTATCTCATGACGAGCTGGTATGGGTATTAACACTATTAACAGTTTTCACAATGTATCTCATGACGAGCTGGTATGGGTATTAACACTATTAACAGTTTTCACAATGTATCTCATAACGAGCTGGTATGGGTATTAACACTATTAACAGTTTTCACAATGTATCTCATGACGAGCTGGTATGGGTATTAACACTATTAACAGTTTTCACAATGTATCTCATAACGAGCTGGTATGGGTATTAACACTATTAACAGTTTTCACAATGTATCTCATAACGAGCTGGTATGGGTATTAACACTTTTAACAGTTTTCACAATGTATCTCATAACGAGCTGGTATGGGTAATAACACTATTAACAGTTTTCACAATGTATCTCATAACGAGCTGGTATGGGTATTAACACTATTAACAGTTTCCACAATGTATCTCATGACGAGCTGGTATGGGTATTAACACTATTAACAGTTTTCACAATGTATCTCATAACGAGCTGGTATGGGTATTAACACTATTAACAGTTTTCACAGTGTATCTCATGACGAGCTGGTATGGGTATTAACACTATTAACAGTTTTCACAATGTATCTCATAACGAGCTGGTATGGGTATTAACACTATTAACAGCTTTCACAATGTATCTCATAACGAGCTGGTATGGGTATTAACACTATTAACAGTTTTCACAATGTATCTCATGACGAGCTGGTATGGGTATTAACACTATTAACAGTTTTCACAGTGTATCTCATAACGAGCTGGTATGGGTACTAACACTATTAACAGTTTCCACAATGTATCTCATAACGAGCTGGTATGGGTACTAACACTATTAACAGTTTCCACAATGTATCTCATCACGAGCTGGTATGGGTATTAACACTATTAACAGCTTTCACAATGTATCTCATCACGAGCTGGTATGGGTATTAACACTATTAACAGTTTTCACAATGTATCTAATGACGAGCTGGTATGGGTATTAACACTTTTAACTTTTTTTTACTTCTGTTCGTTTCTCGTTTCGTGAAATGAAATATTTCACACCAATATATTTATATATTTATCGACCATGAGTATTTAGTGTTTCTCGCTTTAACATATTTACATCAAAGACAGAACTTGAAACTGCGTTTACTCTGCCATCTATTGTGTACTAATAAAATTAAACATATAGTTTCTTCATAGACACCATTTTCTCAAACCTTTGGGAATACACAGTGGTAAGAATAAAAGTAATTTATGTCATGTAAGATACAAAATTATTTACCCTAAATCTTAAGGTTACACTGTGAATCGTTTTCTTTCATTTTTTAGATCTTTGGAGTATCACGAATTACGTCAATTATAAAACCAAAAAACCCGACACTTGAAACGTAAGAGTAAGGAACTAAATTTCTCACCATGCGCCCCTGGTGGTGAAACTGTAAGTCGAAAACTTAAAACGCTAAAAATTAGTTTCTCGATATTGGCAATTGGCACTACATATATAGTTTAGTATAATTATATTAATGTTAATATAATTTATTATGTATGTGGTTTGTTACAAATAAACGATTAAAAAACGACGAGGGTCGTAGGTTTGAATCCCCGTCACACCAAACATGCTCGCCCTTTCAGCCGTGGGGACGTTATAATGTTACGGTGAATCCTACTATTCGTTGGTAAAATAGTAGCCCAAGAGTTGGCGGTGGGTGGTGATGACTAGCTGCCATCCCTCTAGTCTTACACTGCTAAATTAGGGACGGCTAGCACAGATATTCCTCGTGTAGCTTTGCGCGAAATTCAAAACGAACCAAAACAAAATTGTAAGAACGAACCAAATCAGTCGACTTATTATTCTTTATTACTGTTTTTTTCTTACAGTTTAAAGGCCACATTAACACCAGCTAATGACTTGAATTATCATAGAAGTAAAGTCTTTGATAAAAGTAACCCACTATAACATACGTGATGTTTCCACATAACAATCAATAAATAATTTATATGTGCTCAGTTAAGCCTTTACTCAATTTTACATGGCCTGACATAGTCACGTGGTGACGGCGCTCCTCTTGAAATCTGAGGGTCTCGGGTTCGAATCTCCGTAACATCAAACATGGCGTGAGGACGCTATAATGATACCGTCAATCCCACTATTCGTTTATTAAAGAGTAGCCCAGGCGTCGGTGATGAATGTTGATGACCTGCTAAGCTGTCTTCCCTCTAATCTTACACTTCTAAAAGCCCTCGTGTAACTTTGCACGAAATACACAAAACAAATAAACACTCATTTTTATGTGTGAGCCCCATCTAGTGTTCACTAGCTAAAACAAAACAATCGAATAAAATTCCTGTTTTCAGATAGAGTACAGATCAATTTTAGGTTTAATTCACTGATTTCCCGAAACTTGGCGTGAACACAGTTTTAACATCCTGAAATAAGGATAACTTGGTAGAGTAATTTAGATAACGATTGCATGGTAGATAAATGAAGATAAGGATAACGTGGTAGATAAATGTAGATAAGGATAACATGGTAAAGAAATGTAGATAAGGATAACATGGTAGATAAATGTAGATAAGGATAACATGGTAAAGAAATGTAGATAAGGATAACATGGTAGATAAATGTAGATAAGGATAACATGGTAAAGAAATGTAGATAAGGATAACATGGTAGATAAATGTAGATAAGGATAACATGGTAGATAAATGTAGATAAGGATAACATGGTAAAGAAATGTAGATAAGGATAACATGGTAGATAAATGTAGATAAGGATAACATGGTAGATAAATGTAGATAAGGATAACATGGTAAAGAAATGTAGATAAGGATAACATGGTAGATAAATGTAGATAAGGATAACATGGTAAAGAAATGTAGATAAGGATAACATGGTAGATAAATGTAGATAAGGATAACATGGTAAAGAAATGTAGATAAGGATAACATGGTAGATAAATGTAGATAAGGATAACATGGTAAAGAAATGTAGATAAGGATAACATGGTAGATAAATGTAGATAAGGATAACATGGTAGATAAGGATAACATGGTAAAGAAATGTAGATAAGGATAACATGGTAGATAAATGTAGATAAGGATAATATGATAAAGAAATGTAGATAAGGATAACATGGTAGATAAATGTAGATAAAGATAACATGGTAAAGAAATATAGATAAGGATAACATGGTAGATAAATGTAGATAAGGATAACATGGTAGATAAATGTAGATAAGGATAACATGGTAAATAAATGTAGATAAGGATAACATGGTAGATAAATGTAGAGTCATTCCAATCTTATCATCAGGTTTGAATATTTAACTAAAAAGATGGTTATATATGTAGAGTTCACACAATATTATCCATAATTGTTTCCGTGTTTGTTAACCATGACTTGGGTAATAACCACAGAAAATACTCTTAGATAGGTGGACATAAAGACATATAAAGATAGAGACATAGGACTGTCAGACAAAAATTAAACAAGTATACAATATAAGATTACAGAGACTGATGTAAAATACATGGTGGACAAACCCAAGTCAGTTTAAAAAGGTGAGGTGAAATTATAATGGTCTCTTTTAGAGATATTCACTAAATATATAATATTAAAATATTATAGTATAAGATATATATGATATAACATTTATATAGAAAGTTACATATACATCAATAGGAATTAATATTCTTTTCTCGTTCGTATGTTACATATTTTAAATCTTTATATTAGTAACAATTACCAACACTAGATGGCACAATAAAATTATTTAACTTTAATATTGTTGTTTTGAATTAAGCACAAAGCTTCACAATGATTATTATACCGTATTACACAAACTGGGCACTATTATTCACATAAACCGTACTGATCACTATATTGTATTACACAAACAGGTTGCTATAATCTATATAAACCATAGTGGTCAGTATAATTATACAAACCATACTTGTCACTATTATCTATATAAACCATACTGGTCACTTTACTGTGTATAAACTCTACTTCGAGGTCAACGTGTATATCAGTGTAATACGTAGCTAGGAACTGTCCTAACCAATCTGATTTTTAAAAAGTTACACTTTCAACTTTAATTACATGTATTCGTTTGCCTTAAATGATATTAAATTTTATTATGAACACGGTTTTTATCTCTAATTTTAAGAGCAGTGTTTGGCTTAAAGATTTGATTAGAAAGAGTTGTTTAGGTTTGTGTCATTGGGCACCAAAACTTGAAAACAAACAGATTACAAATAGAGATACTGATATCCTGGGGGACAAGACAAAACAAAAGATAAAACCCAATATATAGTTTTCAGTAGCGTTAACGTACTGGATTTCATGAATCCAAAATGTGTTATCGTCATCTTATAACACAGCTGTCTGTTCCAACACTCCAAGTGTTTAGACGACGGGAGGTCTTCTCCGTGGTTGTTATGTGCCAGTCTTGAGACACCGACTGATGAGATGTTAATGTTCTTCTAAAAATCTGCTACCAGAAGTCGAAGAGTTCTTTCATCTCAGGCTTCGATACAATCGGTGTTTAGGCAGCAACAAAAAACACAACTCAATCTTACAGTGAAGGATAGACTGGACTCCTGTGATGGGAGAGAAATCGACAATTGCGGTCCTTATAAAAATAGAAAAATACGCTGTGAAAGATAAACAAAGTCAAGGATTTCTCGAGGACCACTGTTGGACGTGAATAAATATATTTATTACTCACAGCACTATCAACTATTATTTGATTCAAGAAATAGTTATTGTTTTTAATTGATTGTTATATAATTATGCTTAAAGCCACACAATGGACTATATGTGCTCTGCCCACGACGGGAATCAAAACCCGTTTTCTAGCGGTGTAAGTCCGCATTTTTTTGTCCCATTGAGAGGTGACGTTAGTCGATTGAGAACGAAAACAGTTAGTACTGGCTCAAATAAAACAAATATTTTAGTTACGTTTAACTTTCAAAATGGTAAAAATATGTTAAACGCAATATGATTTTGTCCATATGTCTTCATCAAGAATCAGCGAAGTGTTATGTTTTTCCAAAACATTACAAATTCATCAGACCAAAATCTAATCACACTTTCTATTTGTCATCAACACACGTCCTTTACAATTATTTTTGACAGTACAAAGTAGTGTTAACGTTCAGAGACAAAATATATTAACATAATCTTACTTTATGACCATCAGTGTATCTACTGTCACTAGCCATCTACAACATAGTGTGACGAGCCAGTGTATATATGTAGCTTTCGTACATATAACGTATACAGATTAATCACAAAATTTCTATATTACTAACATTAAAATAACAAAACTAAAATACACAATAAATAAAGCGAATAGCGTGATGTTTTTTTAAAACATTAGATGGCAGCACAAAAGAG
Organism: Tachypleus tridentatus; assembly: GCF_004210375.1. Lineage (NCBI taxonomy): Eukaryota > Metazoa > Arthropoda > Merostomata > Xiphosura > Limulidae > Tachypleus > Tachypleus tridentatus. The sequence goes on from NW_027467777.1 coordinate 19,655,818, forward strand.
AATTATTTCGCTTCGTTTTGTTTTATTTTTATTTTACGCAAAGCTACACGAGGGCTATTTGCGCTAGCCATCCCTAATTTAGCAGCGTAAGACTAGAGGTAAGGCATTAGTCAACCCAACCCACCGCCAACTCATGGGCTACTCTTCTACCAATGAATAGTGGGATTAACTGCACATATAACGCCCCCATGACTGAAAGGGCGAGCATGTTTGGTACGCAAATCAATTTTAATAACCCTGTACAGATCGATGAACAAAATATTTTAGACAAAAACATGAAGATAATTACACGAGAGTTTCCATTGTTTTAAGGCCCGGCACGGCCAGATGGTTAAGGTATTTAACTTGTAATCTGAGGGTCGGGGACTGGAATCTTCGTCACGCCAAACATGCTCACCCTTTTGCCGATGGGGTGATATCATGTGACGGTAAAAAAGTTGTTGGTAAAAAAAGTAGCTCAAAACTTGGCGATAGGTGATGATGACTAGCTGCCTTCCCTCTAGTCTTACACTGCTAAATTAGGGACGATTATTGCAGATAGCCCTCCAGTAGCTTTGCGCGAAATAAAGAAAACAATAAAACAAATCGCTTATGCAGATGTGTTATTATTTCGATTTGAGAACCTTTTATGGAACACATTTGTATTTCATTTTGTTTTATGTATTATCTATATTTGATTTGAGAACCCCTTATGGAACACATTTGTACTTCATTTTGTTTTATGTTTTATCTATATTTGATTTGAGAACCCCTTATGGAACACATTTGTATTTCATTTTGTTTTATGTATTATCTATATTTGATTTGAGAACCCCTTATGGAACACACTTGTATTTCATTTTGTTTTATGTATTATCTATATTTGATTTGAGAACCCCTTATGGAACACTCTTGTATTTCATTTTGTTTTATGTATTATCTATATTTGATTTGAGAACCCTTATGGAACACTCTTGTATTTCATTTTGTTTTATGTATTATCTATATTTGATTTGAGAACCTCTTATGGAACACACTTGTATTTCATTTTGTTTTATGTATTATCTATATTTGATTTGAGAACCCCTTATGGAACACACTTGTATTTCATTTTGTTTTATGTATTATGTATATTTGATTTGAGAACCCCTTATGGAACACACTTGTATTTCATTTTGTTTTATGTATTATCTATATTTGATTTGAGAACCCCTTATGAAACACACTTGTATTTCATTTTGTTTTATGTATTATCTATATTTGATTTGAGAACCACTTATAGAACACATTTGTACTTCATTTTGTTTTATGTATTATCTGTATTTGATTTGAGAACCCCTTATGGAACACATTTGTACTTCATTTTGTTTTATGTATTATCTGTATTTGATTTGAGAACCCCTTATGGAACACACTTGTATTTCATTTTGTTTTATGTATTATCTGTATTTGATTTGAGAACCCCTTATGGAACACATTTGTACTTCATTTTGTTTTATGTATTATCTGTATTTGATTTGAGAACCCCTTATGGAACACACTTGTATTTCATTTTGTTTTATGTATTATCTGTATTTGATTTGAGAACCCCTTATGGAACACATTTGTACTTCATTTTGTTTTATGTATTATCTGTATTTGATTTGAGAACCCCTTATGGAACACATTTGTACTTCATTTTGTTTTATGTATTATCTATATTTGATTTGAGAACCCCTTATGGAACACACTTGTATTTTATTTTGTTTTATGTATTATCTATATATATTAAACTTCACGAAATTTTGGTAACAGTAACTTATTATTTGGATATTTGTTTAATTATTATCTAATGGTGTTATTTGTGTTTAGTTTGTTTTTGAAATTCGCACAAAGCTACACGAGGGCTATCTGTGCTAGTCGTCCCTAATTTAGTAGTGTAAGACTAGAGGGAAGGCAGCTAGTCATCACCACCCACCGCCAACTCTTGGGCTACTCTTTCACCAACGAATAGTGGGATTGACCGTCATTTTTAACGCCCCCACGGCTGAAAGGACGAGCATGTTTGGCGCGACGAGGATGTCTTTGTGCTTAGGAATCTCGTGTTTTCGTGTGCAATGTTGAGTCGAGAACGATAATAACAGCGCCATATATTAGTACAAAATTAGTTCAAAATGGCGTGCTAGTTTTAAGCAATATATGTTAGTGTTAAAAGCAAATAAATAACGTAGTGTTAACCGTATCCATTTCATAATTCTAATGTGTTGAGACATAAATAATGTTTATGTAAGCTGATAATCCATGGACGTCAACTTCAGACCGTAACAATTTTTATCTAGTGGCATTTTTAATAAAAAATAGGCCCTTATGTAGAATGTTTGAACATTACTCTAATCTGTGAGATCAAAACCAACACATATCGTGTTACAATGATCTGGTGGCACGTCCCCACAAAAAATTACAAAAACACAAAAACGAATGCTATGAGATGAAATGTTTTAGCAACTTTAACTGAAATACAGGCTTAACAACTGTTCTGCAAAATGCCCACTCTCTCTATGACTCTGTAAATAATGTCTTAACCACTACTGTAGCTTACCTATCTCAGCTAGTACTAAAGATCATCAATACTGGATATAAACATCTAGTTTGTTTGTCATGGTACTTCTAACTAACAGTTTCTCTCACTCCGAAACTCCAATGTTCATACGACTCTGAAGTTCCTGTTGAAAAATAGGTACTCTGAAATAAAAAACAAAATAAAGATATGTGAGCTAAGTCTAAGTCATATTAAACACAGATCAACAGAAAATTCATACTCTGAATTAATACAAAGTAAAGATATGTGAGTTTAGTCTAAGTCATATTAAACACAGATCAACAGAAAATTCATACTCTGAATTAAAAACAAAGTAAAGATATGTGAGTTCAGTCTAAATCATATTAAAAACAGATAACCAGAAAATTCATACTCTGAATTAAAAACAAAGTAAAGATATGTGAGTTTAGTCTAAGTCATATTAAACACAGTCAACAGAAAATTCATACTCCGAATTAAAAACAAAGTAAAGATATGTGAGTTTAGTCTAAATCATATTAAACACAGATAACCAGAAAATTCATACTCTGAATTAAAAACAAAGTGAAGATATGTGAGTTTAGTCTAAATCATATTAAACACAGATAACCAGAAAATTCATACTCTGAATTCAAAACAAAGTAAAGATATGTGAGTTCAGTATAAATCATATTAAACATAGATAACACAGAATAAATGTGAAATATTTATAACACCACATGATTTCACCAACTTCATGTTAACATCTGTCCTTAGCTGCTTTATATTAACAACAAACTGGTGTATGATTTACTAAGACTACAGCTTATTCCGACTATAGTATAATGATACTACAGTTTATTCAGACTACAGTATAACGATACTACAGTTTATTCAGACTACAGTATAACGATACTACAGTTTATTCAGACTACAGTATAATGATACTACAGTTTATTCAGACTACAGTATAAAGATACTACAGTTTATTCAGACTACAGTATAATGATACTACAGTTTATTCAGACTACAGTATAATGATACTACAGTTTATTCAGACTACAGTATAACGATACTACAGTTTATTCAGACTACAGTATAAAGATACTACAGTTTATTCAGACGACAGTATAATGATACTACAGTTTATTCAGACTACAGTATAACGATACTACAGTTTATTCAGACTACAGTATAATGATACTACAGTTTATTCAGACTACAGTATAATGATACTACAGTTTATTCAGACTACAGTATAATGATACTACAGTTTATTCAGACTACAGTATAAAGATACTACAGTTTATTCAGACTACAGTATAATGATACTACAGTTTATTCAGACTACAGTATAACGATACTACAGTTTATTCAGACTACAGTATAATGATACTACAGATTATTCAGACTACAGTATAATGATACTACAGTTTATTCAGACTACAGTATAAAGATACTACAGTTTATTCAGACGACAGTATAACGATACTACAGTTTATTCAGACTACAGTATAATGATACTACAGTTTATTCAGACTACAGTATAATGATACTACAGTTTATTCAGACTACAGTATAACGATACTACAGTTTATTCAGACTACAGTATAACGATACTACAGTTTATTCAGACTACAGTATAACGATACTACAGTTTATTCAGACTACAGTATAACGATACTACAGATTATTCAGACTACAGTATAACGATACTACAGTTTATTCAGACTACAGTATAAAGATACTACAGTTTATTCAGACGACAGTATAATGATACTACAGTTTATTCAGACTACAGTATAAAGATACTACAGTTTATTCAGACTACAGTATAACGATACTACAGTTTATTCAGACTACAGTATAATGATACTACAGATTATTCAGACTACAGTATAACGATACTACAGTTTATTCAGACTACAGTATAAAGATACTACAGTTTATTCAGACAACAGTATAATGATACTACAGTTTATTCAGACTACAGTATAACGATACTACAGTTTATTCAGACGACAGTATAACGATACTACAGTTTATTCAGACTACAGTATAACGATACTACAGTTTATTCAGACTACAGTATAATGATACTACAGTTTATTCAGACTATAGTATAAAGATACTACAGTTTATTCAGACTACAGTATAATGATACTACAGTTTATTCAGACTACAGTATAAAGATACTACAGTTTATTCAGACTACAGTATAATGATACTACAGTTTATTCAGACTACAGTATAACGATACTACAGTTTATTCAGACTACAGTATAATGATACTACAGATTATTCAGACTACAGTATAATGATACTACAGTTTATTCAGACTACAGTATAATGATACTACAGTTTATTCAAACTACAGTATAACGATACTACAGTTTATTCAGACTACAGTATAATGATACTACAGTTTATTCAGTCTATAGTATAATGATACTACAACTTATTCAGACTACAGTATAATGATACTACAGTTTATTCAGACTACAGTATAAAGATACTACAGTTTATTCAGACTACAGTATAATGATACTACAGTTTATTCAGACTACAGTATAATGATACTACAGTTTATTCAGACTACAGTATAACGATACTACAGTTTATTCAGACTACAGTATAATGATACTACAGTTTATTCAGACTACAGTATAATGATACTACAGTTTATTCAGACTATAGTATAATGATACTACAGCTTATTCAGACTACAGTATAATGATACTACAGTTTATTCAGACTATAGTATAATGACACTACAGCTTATTCAGACTACAGTATAATGATACTACAGTTTATTCAGACTACAGTATAATGATACTACAGTTTATTCAGACTACAGTATAACGATACTACAGTTTATTCAGACTACAGTATAATGATACTACAGTTTATTCAGACTACAGTATAACGATACTACAGTTTATTCAGACTACAGTATAACGATACTACAGTTTATTCAGACTATAGTATAATGATACTACAGCTTATTCAGACTACAGTATAATGATACTACAGTTTATTCAGACTACAGTATAATGATACTACAGTTTATTCAGACTACAGTATAACGATACTACAGTTTATTCAGACTATAGTATAATGATACTACAGATTATTCAGACTACAGTATAATGATACTACAGTTTATTCAGCCTACAGTATAATGATACTACAGTTTATTCAGACTACAGTATAACGATACTACAGTTTATTCAGACTATAGTATAATGATACTACAGCTTATTCAGACTACAGTATAATGATACTACAGTTTATTCAGACTACAGTATAAAGATACTACAGTTTATTCAGACTACAGTATAACGATACTACAGTTTATTCAGACTACAGTATAATGATACTACAGTTTATTCAGACTACAGTATAAAGATACTACAGTTTATTCAGACTACAGTATAACGATACTACAGTTTATTCAGACTACAGTATAATGATACTACAGTTTATTCAGACTACAGTATAACGATACTACAGTTTATTCAGACTATAGTATAATGATACTACAGTTTATTCAGACTACAGTATGATGATACTACAGTTTATTCAGACTACAGTATAATGATACTACAGTTCATTCAGACTATAAAAAATATCTTAAGATTTCATCAATGTTCACACAGTGTAAATTAATGTTCACACAGTGTATATTAATGTTCACACGGTCTATATTAATGTTCACACGGTGTATATTAATGTTCACACAGTCTATATTAATGTTCACACAGTCTATATTAATGTTCACACAGTCTATATTAATGTTCACACAGTCTATATTCTTCTTAACATCTGTATACGTGAGGATATTTTTTTGATAGAAACTGATATTAAAATATTGTGATCAAACTACTTATGTTCCTAAACAGAGAAACAAATTACTGTCTTAAGGTAAGCATGTCGGTTGTGTATCGCTGACTGTCTGCACCTTGTTATTTCCCATCTTCTATGGTTTGCCAGTTGATGACTGTTTTGTTACAAGGTTTGAAGACCTTAATCCAGTCTCATTTAAAAGACTATTTTCTGTTTTCCTCAGTGTTTAAGCACGTGCTTATTAGAGACTCTTAAAGGATCTTTCTTTATTAAAAGAAAGAGACTGGCAGAGACTGCCAAAAGGAGTCGTTGTATTTCCCCATGGGGGTACGATCGAAAACAACAACTAACAAGAGAGGTGTTGTTCTGTGGGTCTCTTGGGCTACAAAGTCTGTAACTCATGCGCTCTCAACGCTGAAACACGCGCGCTTCATCGACCAGGTGGCACTCAAAGCGTCTTATTGGCAAGAAACGTTGGCGTTAAGAAAGCTAGTTAACATAAAGTTGTGTACTTTATCACATCGTAAAGAAAACTCTGGTGTATAAAATGTCGTTAAAAACACTTTGTTTAGAAATAGTTTAAATAATTTGGTACGTGTATAAAATAGTGTATAAAACACTATATTTGTACAGTGGTTCCGAATGCACACTTGGTGGAGAAAGATTTATTTTTTTGTTTGTTTCTTTGTTTTATCTTAGAGTAACGCCACATTGGGCTATCCGCTCTGTTCACCGCGGGGAATCGAACCCTGGATATTAGGGTTATAAGTCTGTTAATTCACCGCTGTCTCGCCGGGAGATTTTTGAGTTAGGCAATGTACCACGATATTACCAAAATAAAAAAATTAGGACACTTCTATTATCTCTTTACACATGCGCACTGGAGAGTTAATATTACCAGTGATGTATTTTGCACTAGTTCAACTCTGCTTATGTAATACAAGAGTTGCTGTATTTTGTTATTTATAGGGGTGTTCTATTTTTAAAATATGTGTACGGCTCTGCTTCTTTGCTCTTTGTCACCGATTAAGATACGACATACAGATTAGCAAGAACGTGTCGCAGCGCCATCACTCGACAAGAAATTAATATAACATTACAAATACTTGACCGTTAGTTAATATTAATGAGGCTTAGCGAAACCTAACCATATTAAATATTACAAAAGAAACATTTATCAGCCATATTGTTATTCGGTAAACTGACCTACTGCCACCTATCGGCATCCATGTAGCATACATTAGAAATGGTTTTTCTCTCTATTTTTCTACTCTATAGTTCCAGTAAACCCTTAAGCTAGATTTCGTAGGTACAAATACCAACTACTTAGTATCCGACTGTTATCTTAATTTTAGAAGTGTTTATTACTTACCCCGTACCCAGTTGTTATCTTAATTTTAGAAGTGTTTATTACTTACCCCGTACCCAGTTGTTATCTTAATTTTAGAAGTGTTTATTACTTACTCCATACCCAGTTGTTATCTTAATTTTAGAAGTGTTTGTTACTTACCCCATACCCAGTTGTTAAGTCTTTATTGGAAGTGCCACTTGTACCTCATCTAGTATTCGATTATTAAGTTAAACTTAGAAGTGTCACTTATTTATTATTTAGAAATAAGTGACCAAGTAAAGTTTGGTAGTGTCATTTATTCATTAGCTAGAAATAGATGGTCAAATAAGATTTGAAAGTGCTATTTATTTATTACCTAGTAGTTTGTTGCTCAAACAAGGTTTGAAAGTACCATTTATTCATAACCTAGAAATGGTTGGTCAAATATGGTTTGAAAGTGTCATTTATTCATTACCTAGAAATAGGCGGTCAAACTAGGTTTCAAAGTGCCATTTATTCATTATCTAGAAATGGTTGGTCAAACTAGGTTTTAAAGTGCCATTTATTCATTACCTAGAAATAGGCGGTCAAACTAGGTTTCAAAGTGCCATTTATTCATTATCTAGAAATGGTTGGTCAAACTAGGTTTTAAAGTGCCATTTATTCATTACCTAGAAATAGGTGGTCAAACTAAGTTTCAAAGTGACATTTATTCATTACCTAGGAAATGGTTGGTCAAATATGGTTTCAAAGTGCCATTTATTCATTACTTTGTAACACAATCTCTCACTTTATTGTGTCCGCACTAGTTTTCTTTTCAGTACCATTGAAGTCAATAGCCACTGTTGACAGTATGTTAAAACTGTAAAGTCAATATCTTAGAGTTTATAGTGTCTGGTAGGACTACAGATATTAATATCTACGATTTAATGTATCTGCTTAAAATATACAGTATAAGTTCATAACCATGGTTTATAATGTCTTTTAAAACTACAGAAGCCAATACATACAGGTCATAGTGTCTGTTAACACTATAGAAGTCATGATTTATAATATATGTTAAAAGTATAGAAGTCAATATTCATGGTTTAACGTGTCTGTGAAAAGTATAGATGTCAATATCTACGGTTTATAATGTATGTTAAAACTATAGAAGTCAATATGTACGGTTTATAATATATGTTAAAAGTATAAAGCCAATACCTACAGGTCATAAAATCTGTTATTAGTATAGAAGTCAATATTCACCGTTTAAAGTGTCTATTAGAACTATAGAAGTCAATATTCACCGTTTAAAGTGTCTGTTAGAACTACAGAAGTCAATATTCACCGTTTAAAGTGTCTATTAGAACTATAGAAGTCAATATTCACCGTTTAAAGTGTCTGTTAGAACTACAGAAGTCAATATTCACCGTTTAAAGTGTCTGTTAGAACTATAGAAATCAATATTCACCGTTTAAAGTGTCTATTAGAACTATAGAAGTCAATATTCACCGTTTAAAGTGTCTGTTAAGAGTATAGAAGTCAATATTCACCGTTTAAAGTGTTTGTTAGAACTATAGAAGTCAATATTCACCGTTTAAAAGGTCTGTTAGAACTACAGAAGTCAATATTCACCGTTTAAAGTGTCTATTAGAACTACAGAAGTCAATATTCACCGTTTAAAGTGTCTATTAGAACTACAGAAGTCAATATTCACCGTTTAAAGTGTCTGTTAAGAGTATAGAAGTCAATATTCACCGTTTAAAGTGTTTGTTAGAACTATAGAAGTCAATATTCACCGTTTAAAAGGTCTGTTAGAACTACAGAAGTCAATATTCACCGTTTAAAGTGTCTATTAGAACTACAGAAGTCAATATTCACCGTTTAAAGTGTCTATTAGAACTACAGAAGTCAATATTCACCGTTTAAAGTGTCTGTTAGAACTATAGAAATCAATATTCACCGTTCAAAGTGTCTGTTAGAACTACAGAAGTCAATATTCACCGTTTAAAGTGTCTGTTAAGAGTATAGAAGTCAATATTCACCGTTTAAAGTGTTTGTTAGAACTATAGAAGTCAATATTCACCGTTTAAAGGTCTGTTAGAACTACAGAAGTCAATATTCACCGTTTAAAGTGTCTATTAGAACTACAGAAGTCAATATTCACCGTTTAAAGTGTCTATTAGAACTACAGAAGTCAATATTCACCGTTTAAAGTGTCTGTTAGAACTATAGAAATCAATATTCACCGTTTAAAGTGTCTGTTAGAACTACAGAAGTCAATATTCACCGTTTAAAGTGTCTGTTAGAACTACAGAAGTCAATATTCACCGTTTAAAGTGTCTATTAGAACTACAGAAGTCAATATTCACCGTTTAAAGTGTCTGTTAGAACTACAGAAGTCAATATTCACCGTTTAAAGTGTCTGTTAGAACTATAGAAGTCAATATTCACCGTTTAAAGTGTCTGTTAGAACTACAGAAGTCAATATTCACCGTTTAAAGTGTCTGTTAGAACTACAGAAGTCAATATTCACCGTTTAAAGTGTCTATTAGAACTACAGAAGTCAATATTCACCGTTTAAAGTGTCTGTTAGAACTACAGAAGTCAATATTCACCGTTTAAAGTGTCTGTTAGAACTATAGAAATCAATATTCACCGTTAAAAGTGTCTATTAGAACTATAGAAGTCAATATTCACCGTTTAAAGTGTCTGTTAAGAGTATAGAAGTCAATATTCACCGTTTAAAGTGTCTGTTAGAACTACAGAAGTCAATATTCACCATTTAAAGTGTCTGTTAGAACTACAGAAGTCAATATTCACCATTTAAAGTGTCTATTAGAACTACAGAAGTCAATATTCACCGTTTAAAGTGTCTGTTAGAACTATAGAAGTCAATATTCACCGTTTAAAGTGTCTGTTAGAACTACAGAAGTCAATATTCACCGTTTAAAGTGTCTATTAGAACTACAGAAGTCAATATTAACCGTTTAAAGTGTCTGTTAGAACTATAGAAGTCAATATTCACCGTTTAAAGTGTCTGTTAGAACTACAAAAGTCAATATTCACCGTTTAAAGTGTCTATTAGAACTACAGAAGTCAATATTCACCGTTTGAAGTGTGTATTAGAACTACAGAAGTCAATATTCACCGTTTAAAGTGTCTGTTAGAACTACAGAAGTCAATATTCACCGTTTAAAGTGTCTATTAGAACTACAGAAGTCAATATTCACCGTTTAAAGTGTCTGTTAGAACTACAGAAGTCAATATTCACCGTTTAAAGTGTCTGTTAGAACTATAGAAATCAATATTCACCGTTTAAAGTGTCTATTAGAACTATAGAAGTCAATATTCACCGTTTAAAGTGTCTGTTAAGAGTATAGAAGTCAATATTCACCGTTTAAAGTGTCTGTTAGAACTATAGAAGTCAATATTCACCGTTTAAAGTGTCTGTTAGAACTACAGAAGTCAATATTCACCGTTTAAAGTGTCTATTAGAACTACAGAAGTCAATATTCACCGTTTAAAGTGTCTATTAGAACTACAGAAGTCAATATTCACCGTTTAAAGTGTCTGTTAGAACTATAGAAGTCAATATTCACCGTTTAAAGTGTCTGTTAGAACTACAGAAGTCAATATTCACCGTTTAAAGTGTCTATTAGAACTACAGAAGTCAATATTCACCGTTTGAAGTGTCTGTTAGAACTATAGAAATCAATATTCACCGTTTAAAGTGTCTATTAGAACTATAGAAGTCAATATTCACCGTTTAAAGTGTCTGTTAAGAGTATAGAAGTCAATATTCACCGTTTAAAGTGTCTGTTAGAACTATAGAAGTCAATATTCACCGTTTAAAGTGTCTGTTAGAACTACAGAAGTCAATATTCACCGTTTAAAGTGTCTATTAGAACTACAGAAGTCAATATTCACCGTTTAAAGTGTCTATTAGAACTACAGAAGTCAATATTCACCGTTTAAAGTGTCTGTTAGAACTATAGAAGTCAATATTCACCGTTTAAAGTGTCTGTTAGAACTACAGAAGTCAATATTCACCGTTTAAAGTGTCTATTAGAACTACAGAAGTCAATATTCACCGTTTGAAGTGTCTATTAGAACTACAGAAGTCAATATTCACCGTTTAAAGTGTCTGTTAGAACTATAGAAGTCAATATTCACCGTTTAAAGTGTCTGTTAGAACTACAGAAGTCAATACCTACAGTTCAACATATAGTTTCTAATCTTGTCTGGTAATCCCCAACAATTAAACACACCAGCTGCTACATGTGTGAATAAACAGCTTTAAAGCTTATCTTATTGCATTCATTTCTGTTTCACGCGATTAATTAATGAAGCGATCACATAATTATATACTTTCTAAATCAATTTTTATTATTATTTGTAACATATCTCAATAAAACATCTCTATATCATTTCTAAGACCTTGATACAATAATAGTACCAAAACGTGAAACTAGTGTCTCGTCCGACACGAAAATATAACCTCTCGAACATGGTATACAAATAACGAACTGAAACTGTTACATAAATGTGCTTCGATCGATAAGTATAGCAAAAAGTATCCAACAAATCAGAATGTTTGTGTTGAAGGAAAAAATGAATTATCTCAGTGTAACCTAGAAAATGACTTACGTAAATAATAATTAGTTGTAATATAATACAAATATAAACATTATAATGTAATTACATGTTTTTCTTCTATACTACATCCCTCAAAGCGAGTCAACACAACTTTTAACTTGTTTATACAGAAAGAAAACACATTACATTAGCTTTATTAAGTTACCTAAGTCGGAAGTTTACTTTACTACATACAAACTAAAAGCCAAGAGCACAGATTACAAGCTCTGATCACAGTGTTTTCTTTTTCTTTTTTTGGGGGGTAGTGCAGATGCAGTAATGTAGAAAATCAAGTGTCATTGTTACCATAGTTACATTGTTACCATAGTTACATTTTTACCATAGTACATTGTTATCATACTTACATTGTTACCATAGTTACATTGTTACCATAAATACATTGTTACCATAGTTACATTGTTACCATATTTACATTGTTACCATAGTTACATTGTTACCATACTTACATTGTTACCATAGTTACATTGTTACCATAGTTACATTTTTACCATATTTACATTGTTACCATAGTTACATTGTTACCATACTTGCATTGTTACCATAGTTACATTGTTATCATACTTACATTGTTACCATAGTTACATTGTTTCCATTGTTATCATACTTACATTGTTACCATAGTTACATTGTTACCATAGTTACATTCTTATACTTACATTGTTACCGTAGTTACATTGTTACCATACTTACATTGTTACCATACTTACATTGTTATCATACTTACATTGTTACCATAGTTACATTGTTACCATACTTACATTGTTACCATACTTACATTGTTACCATACTTACATTGTTACCATAGTTACATTATTACCGTTGTATAACTGTTCTATGTTCTAGAATTTTTAATTCATAGTTGATTGAAACTCAACGTTCACATATGCTATATGTTATTTGATACTGTAGAATTGTGTGTTCACATGTGTTATGTTTACATTAACCCATTGATACTTGATTTTCTACAGTTATAGAACCAACATTTACTGTTACATAATGTAATTCTAAATCTTAGCGAATCTTGTTTAGTAACTACAGCAAGTTGATAAAACTAACCACAGGTGGTTTTGTGTCGTACAAATGTTGTAATGGGTTCAGTTTGAAAATACTATTAATCACTTAATTCAAAAAATCTTGTCTTTTATGTAGAAATGTATCATAAATATTGTCTCTCATAAGAATGATCCGGCACGGTATGGTCAGGTGGGTTAAGGTGTTTGATTTGTAACCCGAGGGTCGCGGGTTCGAATCCCCGTCGCACCAAATATGCCCGCCCTTTCAGCCGTGTGTGTGTTAAAATGATACGATCAATCCCACTATTCGTTGGTAAAAGAGCAGCCCAAGAGTTGGCGGTGGTGGTAATGACTAGATGCCTTCCCTCTAGTCTTACACAATTAAATTAGGGACGGATAGCACAGATAGCCCTCGTGTAGCTTTGCGCGAAATTCGAAACAATAAGAATGATCCGAACAATCCCTGTCGGAATAGGTTATATTAATTTTAATGTCTCTTTATTATAAATATCCTTCAAACGATATTAAGTTTTGATTGGTGTTCACTTATTCGTAGCCACACTGATTCATTATTTTAATAGTGCTACATACAAAATCAGTTCACCCTTTTCAGAATATTTTAGCACCCAAACTGGTCAAGCCCGAGATTATGTGTAACAGTTACTCTGTTTGTTTTAACACTTTAATGATATTGTACACACTCATCTATCCCAGCAGTTGATAAAAATATGGCGTGGTTACTTTAATAATATAATGTTAAACCAAGGATGCCTTGATTTACAGATCTATATTCTGAAGAGATGTTACACTATTAAGTGTAGAGGGCGTTGCTGTTATATCAGGCGTAACTTGGATTAACCAAACGTTAGCAGAAATAACACGTATTGTTAATAGAGGGCGCCTAAAGTGACAAGTTCCAAGTTTCACTGTGTCGGTATTTGGGTATTGATGTTAAATACCCAGGAGGGTCAAGTACATTTGACCTCTTCCTCCCTCCCGAACGATTATAGCGTCTGTCTTTAGGGTTTTTTTTTATTTTTTTGTATTTTCATATATATATAATTTTTTTTGTATTTTTCTCCTTTTCTTCATAGAGAGAATGCTACTACTACTTGTAGTAACAAAAAAAATTATTATTCAATAATTGAACAAAAATTCAATAAATGAAAAAATAAAAAATAAAATAATGATTAAAATAAAAATAATAATAAAAAGAAACAAGGATTAAGTGTCTAGTGCATAGTGGCCAGCTTGAGTAACATTTGTTAAATATATGTTAAAAGGGGAGAGGTATTTAGGACTATTTACATCATGTACGTGATATCTGTCGAGATCACACATTAAGTGATTCTTATGCCAATTCTTATTAAAATATTTTATAGAATTATGCAAGAGTCTTTCAGATATTGTGTCTATGTTTGCATACTTGTGCATGAATGTGGTTGAGGTGCTACGTGGTACTTTATATGCTGAAGTTAGTACTGAATTTTGTGTACGTTGAAGTTCCTGTACATGTGTGGGTGCTATGTTAATCCAGGCAGGTGATGGATATTCTATTGTTGGTCTAATGTACGTTTTGTAGATTTTAAGTATGTTGTCTGATGATGTTCCTTGGATTTTACCTGAAAGACTTATTGCATAGTTTGCTCTTTTCCAGATTCGTATCAGTATATTTTTAATATGTGGTAACCACGTTAATTTTGAATCATAGGTTAGACCTAGAAATTTAGCAGAAGTAGCAGTCAGTAAAAGTGATCCATTCATATAGAGTTTTGGTGGATCTTTTTTCACCTATTCAGTCTGCTGAATAATATGACTTGGGTTTTTGGAATATTGATTTTGATTCTGTATTTCTGGCAGTATTCTTCGGTGTTATTTAGGACTGGTTGTAGGTTCGTTGCTGCTATTGACGGAGTGGGGGCACTTTTCCAGACTGCTACATCGTCAGACAAAAAGATATGACTTTTTTTTGTTTAAAAGAAGGCACTTAGAGCAGTAATATGGCTTTTTGATTAGTAGAGGGCGCTAAAAGCAGCAAAACGTGGTGGCCTTTTGGCGAGTTTGTGAAATACGGGGTGCATATCTAAAAAGTTGTTATTAGAAGCTGCTTGATGTTTTAATGTATCTCAGCTGTGGAATAATCAAATAAATAATTCACAGCTTATGTATTCTTACGTACAAATACTCATCTAGAACAAATAAGAATATTGTATGTATACACGTATGTATATGAAGGTCCATTAATTTTGATTAGTTTTTATATATGGTAATCCACTTTCCTCAGGCTGCATATGAAATATGTTACATAATAAACTAATCTACTTTAAAACAGTACTCGTCCATAGAGAGACGGTAGTTGAACAACGGGACAAAAAGAGACATAAGACAACTTTGTGTTTCTCCTTTCAGCCGTGTACTCAGAGAGGGAGCTAGCTGTCGTATCAAAAACTGGATAATATAATAATCGGATGAAATAACGTATAAAGACGTTAAACGCACAATAAGTATTTTCAAGGAAGAAATATTATAGCATGCAATAAATATTTCAGTAATAAAGTAAGTTAAATTAAAGATTTTTTTAAAAACAGAAAGAATAAAATATTAACAAGTTGTGAAAAAATCTAAACTATAACTGAAATGAATCCAAGAATTAACAAGTTATTTCTTACAAGACTTCGAGAATTATCTGAGAACTTTTCCTCATATTTGATTTCCATAAATAATTAGTGCGATGAGGAATAGGTAATTTTTATAAATTAATAAAATACCACACTGGGGTTTATCTGCAGGTATCATCCCCTCCATTGGCTCAACAGTACGGCTGCAGACTTGGGATGCTAAATATTGGGTTACGATACCTGTGGTGGGCAGTCTCCATAAATCCTACTGTGTAATTTCGTGTTTACAACAACCAAACCATACTGTGGTATATTCAATTAATTTTTAACTAAATTATATTTCGGGGGGGGGGGTTGATGAACAATAAAATTATTCTGGCTTTAGTCATTAGTCATTCTTCTTGTCTTACGTTTTCAACTTTTCTTTGTCAGAATTGGTATTTTCCTTTAAAAAATAGTTTGAATTTCGCGCAAAGCTACACGAGGACTATCTGCGTTAGCCGTCCCTAATTTAGCAGTGTAAGACTAGAGGTAAGGCAGGTAGTCATCACCACCCACCGCCAACTCTTGGGTTACTCTTTTACCAAAACATAGTGGGATTGACTGTCACGTAATAACTCCTTCACGACTGAAAGGGTGAGCATGTTTGGTGTGACGGAGATTCAACCCCCGAACGTCGGATTACGAGTTAAGTACCTGAACCACCTGGCCATGCCGGGGTTTTAAAAAATGGAAACTCTCGTGTAATTATTTTCATGTTTTTGTCTAAAATATTTTGTTCATCGATCTGTACAGGGTTATTACAATTGATCTGCGAACCAAACATGCTCGCCCTTTCAGCCATGGGGGCGTTATATGTGCAGTTAATCCCACTATTCATTGGTAGAAGAGTAGCCCATGAGTTGGCAGTGGGTGGGGTTGACTAATGCCTTACCTCTAGTCTTACACTGCTAAATTAGGGATGGCTAGCGCAAATAGCCCTCGTGTAGCTTTGCGTGAAATAAAAAATAAAACAAAACGAAGCGAAATAATTCGCTTTTGTGCTGCCAACTAATGCTTTAAAAAAACATCACGCTATTCGCTTTATTTATTGTGTATTTTAGTTTTGTTATTTTAATGTTAGTAATATAGAAATTTTGTGATTAATCTGTATACGTTATATGTACGAAAGCTACATATATACACTGGCTCGTCACACTATGTTGTAGATGGCTAGTGACAGTAGATACACTGATGGTCATAAAGTAAGATTATGTTAATATATTTTGTCTCTGAACGTTAACACTACTTTGTACTGTCAAAAATAATTGTAAAGGACGTGTGTTGATGACAAATAGAAAGTGTGATTAGATTTTCGCCTGATGAATTTGTAATGTTTTGCAAAAACATAACACTTCGCTGATTCTTGATGAAGACATATGGACAAAATCATATTGCGTTTAACATATTTTTACCATTTTGAAAGTTAAACGTAACTAAAATGTTTGTTTTATTTGAGCCAGTACTAACTGTTTTCTTTTCATACGGTTTCGTTGTTAATCGACTTACGTCACCTCTCAATGGGACAAAAAAAATGCGGACTTACACCGCTAGAAACCGGGTTTTGATACCCGTCGTGGGCAGAGCACATATAGTCCATTGTGTGGCTTTAAGCTTAATTATATAACAATCAATTAAAAACAACAACTTATATAAAAACGTAACAAAACGTTCATTTTCAATTGTCCAGATTAGAAATCTCTCTTTACATATCTACACATTAACTGTTAGCCATTACGTTTTCATCTACACGTAAATTTAAAAGGGTTATAGTTCAGTCAGAAAGCTTACCAAGTCTTTCATGTCAGCGCTAAAGTGGTGAAACGGGAAGACAAAATGTAATTTGCGATTTCAAAACTTCTCTTTGTATAAAGAGATATTTCTTCGTCAAGTTAGAAAGCGGGTTTGCTATTCAGAAGACTTATGGGTAAATACAGCTGACAAGTTACGTGTTTTTTCTGTGATGCTGCTGTGTTATATATCAGAAAGGTTTAGCCAAGTCAGCAACTGATGATATGAAGTAATAGAAGGAACCAGATATTACAAGTCGAAATATCTCTTTCCTGTTGGTATTCATGGTCTTTCCTCACATATCTTATAAATTCTTAATTTCGTGATTGTCAATTCTAGTCACAAGCATAAAAACTAAAAACAGGGTTTTCTTCTTGTCGTTACGGTATCGGTCGAAAGTCGTAGCGTAGTGGGATACGCAAAAAAAGAAGGCAATAATCCGGCAAGAAGACAGATAAACAAAAAACGTTACACTTGAAAATCTATGTGTGATCCATAAATAAAACAAAACAAGAACAACAACTATACGTGATAAACAAATGAAACTTTCTGTGATCAACAAATAAAACCATCTATGATCACAAATAAAATGATCTGGGAACAACAACAATCTGGGATTATCTTTGAGATCGAAAAACACACCCATCTATGAAAAACTAGTAAACCTGTCTGCAACGTATCTTCAACCAAAAATCACCGTATCTACATTATCTTCAATCAAATATCACCGTATCTACATTATCTTTAACCAAAAATCACCGTATCTACATTATCTTCAACCAAAAATCACCGTATCTACATTATCTTCAACCAGATTTAACCGTATCTACATTATCTTGAACCAAGAATCACCGTATCTACATTATCTTCAATCAAATATCACCGTATCTACATTATCTTTAACCAAAAATCACCGTATCTACATTATCTTCAACCAAAAATCACCGTATCTACATTATCTTCAACCAAAAATCACCGTATCTACATTATCTTCAACCAGATTTAACCGTATCTACATTATCTTCAACCAAAAATCACCGTATCTACATTATCTTCAACCAAAAATCGCCGTATCAACATTCTGTTTGATCATCCATTGTAAGATTTTGAAAAAGAGAAAAAAATATTTATTAATGGAATCAAAATTTTCTTACAGAGCAGGAACTTTAGGGTTGGACAAAATTCTTTATCAAGCAAATGTGAAATATACGAGAATGATAATCTAAATATGTTTCTAAAAGTTTAATAGTGTTAACGTTTGTGTTAGGCCTATATTTATCGGGTCAACACAAAACGTAAGATCTTAAAGGTTAGGGCTAGCTTTGACATATTATCTTATTCGATCAGGGCTTCTATATAATTTATATTTTAGAGAAATCAAATGTAAATAAGAAGTTCTGTTTGAAGTTAAAATAGCTATATGTATTAGCTATATATATTAGAGATGAAATTTCGTGATAAAGCAAACAGACGTGCACACAAGTATAGTTAACGTACTCAATGTTATAAATCGATACACACAGAGAAAAGAACCAACCTTAAAGATTTGAATACTTAAAATTACGTTTTGTTTGCTCTCACTTTGAACGATGTTTTCAGTTGATTTATTTCACTTATATTCATAGAGGCTCAAAGATGTAACACTAGTATCACGTTAATACCAACAAGCGGAGAATCCATTAAATAAAAGTTTTACATAAAAAAAACATAATCGTTCACCAGACTCGGAAAAAAATATTTTCAACGAGAACAAAAGACGAAAGAGATTTCAGCTTCGACTTAAATACCAAGCATATTACGGGTCTATGACCTGAATTATCAAATTAGTCACGTTACGTGATATTTGAGGTTTGAAAGTTATCTCTATGAGAAACATTTCAATTTTTGTTTTTTAATTCTGAGATTCACTAACTATGTACTCAGCCAATCAGACAAGTTTATACAAGTATCGTGGATAATATGTACCATCAAATAAGTACTGTGGATAATAATTACCATCATATAAGTACTGTATAAAATAAATACTATTGTATAAGTACTGTGGATAATAAGTACCATCATGTAAGTACTGAGTAAAATAAATACTATTGTATAAGTACTGTGGATAATAAGTACCATCATATAAGTACTGAATAAAATAAATACTATTGTATAAGTACTGTGGATAATAAGTACCATCATATAAGTACTGTATAAAATAAATACTATTGTATAAGTACTGTGGATAATAAGTACCATCATATAAGTACTGAGTAAAATAAATACTATTGTATAAGTACTGTGGATAATAAGTACCATCATATAAGTACTGAGTAAAATAAATACTATTGTATAAGTACTGTGGATAATAAGTACCATCATATAAGTACTGAATAAAATAAATACTATTGTATAAGTACTGTGGATAATAAGTACCATCATGTAAGTACTGAGTAAAATAAATACTATTGTATAAGTACTGTGGATAATAAGTACCATCATATAAGTACTGAGTAAAATAAATACTATTGTATAAGTACTGTGGATAATAAGTACCATCATGTAAGTACTGAGTAAAATAAATACTATTGTATAAGTACTGTGGATAATAAGTACCATCATGTAAGTACTGAGTAAAATAAATACTATTGTATAAGTACTGTGGATAATAAGTACCATCATGTAAGTACTGAGTAAAATAAATACTATTGTATAAGTACTGTGGATAATAAGTACCATCATGTAAGTACTGAGTAAAATAAATACTATCATCTAAGTACTGTGGATAATAATTACCATCATATAAGTACTGAGTAAAATAAATACTATCATCTAAGTACTGTGGATAATAAGTACCAATACAGAATTAATGCTGACAATAATAGTATATAACTGCATTGTAAGAGTACTAAATGAAAGTATATTAAATGCTGTGTGTTAAGTATCTAAGGCACTGTCTAGAAAGAATTTCAGACACTCTGGAAAAGTGTTACAGTTGTTTGTCTCGACTTTTTACTAGTTAATATACACTACTAGAATTGTGATTTACTTTTATTCTAACCCTAAACTCATCTCGTGTTTTGTAATATGAAATAACAAACTTGTAAAACCCGTATTATAATTTTTGCATTGTCAGTACTAATTGATTTCGCGACCACGAGCTGTTTTAGTTTTCTATAAATACCTTTCAGAATTTAGCTGATGGTTATTATGTTTCCTGAAGCGAAATATTCCCGCTAAATTTTGTTCGTCTCCATGGTTATGTTGAAGATGAAAGGAAACCAAACTCAAGTTTATAATCAGAGCAGTTCTTTTAGTAATTACTTTGATAAAACTTCTCTGAAGATTCAAATCAGTCCCAAATTTCCGGTAATGACAAGTTGATTATCCAAGCTACATCCCATTAATTATACCATAAGTAAGTGGTTGGAGTGTCACTTACCGATTTACCTGAACAGCTAATTGTCTTAACTTTCAGCGTTTCTCGCTAACATTTTTAACGACAGCTAGAAACCCGAACACCGCCAATAAGAACATTAATTTAACAAAGTTCTTTCAAAAAATATTTATAAGTGGTTTAATTATGTCTTGTTATACTTCATAAAAATAATATTTTCCGTAGCCTTCAAAATCAAATTTAAAGTATGTCTCTAAATCACGTTGTCTTATCTGATGTATTTTTATAGGATCGTACATATAGTTTATCTAATTATGAACTCATTAAAACAGATATTCATACAATAAAATATAACTTTAACTTAAAGAGTTTGCTTATTTGGAATTAAGCACATAGCTACAGAATAAGCTATCTGTGCTCTAACCCACCACAGGTATCAAAATCCGATTTATAGCGATGTCCACGTACATACCGTTGTACCACAGCGGGCCAGAATGAAAAGATACCCTAAGTATCATTACGGCTTTGACTAGATATTAAAACCTTAATGACGAATACACTACATAACCTAGTCTGAGAATGTCTTCAGTTAATAACACAACGCCCGGCATGGTCAGGTGGTAAGGCGCTCGACTCGTAATCCGAGGTTCGCGGGTTTAAATTTCCGTCACACCAAACATGCTCGCCCTTTCAGCTGTAAGGGCGTTATAATATTACGGTCAATCCCACTATTCGTTGGCAAAAGAGTAGCCCAAGAGTTAGCGATGGGTGGTGATGACTAGCTGCCTTCCTTCCAGACTTACACAGCTAAATTATGAACGGCTAGCGCAGATAGCCCGTCCTCGTGTAGCTTTATGCGAAATTCAAACACAAACAAACAAATCTAATAACACATTACACAATCTAGTCTGAATATGTCCCCAACGAATAACACATTATGCATCCTATATTAAAATGTTTAACCCGATTACACGGATAACTTAAAACAAAGATAGTTCTCAGAATATTTAGATCCAACTGAATATTGGTGAAATTTTCAGAATATTAATAATTTTATTAATATTAACTAAGTTTTAAAGAGTCTTTTCTAATAACGAGGACAGAAAGAACAGTCTCTGTAACATCAAGCTGTCTACATACATCACAACTTAAACTTGTAGTCACTGAGCTTATGTTTCCTATCTAACTAAGAAAACGAAATAAAAATATTAGGATATTTATGTTAGTCCTAAGCTAACAATGTCGTATTAGGATATTTATGTTAGTCCTAAGCTAACAATGTCGTATTGGGATATTTATGTTAGTCCTAAGCTAACAATGTCGTATTAGGATATTTATGTTAATCCTAAGTTAACAATGTCGTATTAGGATATTTATGTTAGTCCTAAGCTAACAATGTCGTATTAGGATATTTATGTTAGTCCTAAGCTAACAATGTCGTATTGGGATATTTATGTTAGTCCTAAGCTAACAATGTCGTATTAGGATATTTATGTTAGTCCAAAGCTAACAGTGTTTTATGAAAAGAGTTATTTTAATTTCGTTTTGTTTTTGAGTTTTGCGCGAAGCTACGCGAGGGCTATCTACGCTAGCCGTCCCTTATTTATCAGTTTAAGGCCGGAAGGAAAGGTAAATAGTCATCACCACCCACTACCAACTCTTGGGCTACTCTTTTACCAACGAATAGTGGGATTGTTCGTCACATTATAATGTTCCCACAGCTGAAAGGGCGAGCATGTTTGGACTGATGGGGATTTGAACTCGCGACCCTCAGATTACGAGTCGAATACCTTAAGCATCTGGCCATGCCGAACCTGAAATTAAAGTAAACTACTTTAATAAATCTTATGTTTTAACATTTTTAAACATGTCGAACATGTTTAAACTGATCAGAAACTGTTAAGGAATTCACAAATCAAGTGAACGAAAGCACATTGTGAGGATAAGCTTAAGTCTTAATAATAACAGATAAAAAAGGTTTTTAGAGATTTATTAGGCCTAGGCTGGAGCTTGTAATCATGTCTCATGCTTGTAACCTGGTCCCTCTGAATAAAACTGTTCTTCCCAGCGCATAACAAATAGTTTCAAAGTGTTTTTATTAGACTGAAATACCGACTGTTTCCGTTAGCCACCGCCAACACACTTTGCCTGAGTTCCCTTTCCAATATATTCAATGTCGAACAAGAAACTACTAATTCCATCTTCCAGTGACACGTCGAACCATTTCCACGAGCGACGAAAACCTTGCAACAAATTGAATTGCTTTTATTCTTTTGTCCGGAAAGTAATAAATAGGACCCGGTCGACGGGAAATAGGTCTGTTTTACATAGGGCCTTGTTCAGAGGATATACTATGTTTTCCATCTATACATCTTCCCCCCTAAACAACCTGTGACACTGACGCTAGCTCGTTTATTCTCTAACAGCATGCGAGAATATAAAAAAATATATTGTTGTTTGTGGCACGAAATGAAAGTCACTAGTGTTAAGACTCGCTCCTGAGGGTCCTTATTACTAGTGTCAAGATTCGCTCCTAAGGGTGCTTATCACAAGTGTTAAGACTCGCTCCTAAGGGTGCTTATTACTAGTGTTAAGACTTGCTCCTGAAGGTGCTTATTACTAGTGTTAAGACTCGCTCCTAAGTGTGCTTATTACAAGTGTTAAGACTCGCTCCTGAGGGTGCTTATCACAAGTGTTAAGACTCGCTCCTAAGGGTGCTTATTACTAGTGTTAAGACTCGCTCCTGAAGGTGCTTATTACTAGTGTTAAGACTCGCTCCTAAGTGTGCTTATTACAAGTGTTAAGACTCGCTCCTGAGGGTGCTTATCACAAGTGTTAAGACTCGCTCCTGAGGGTGCTTATCACAAGTGTTAAGACTCGCTCCTGAGGGTGCTTATTACTAGTGTTAAGACTCGCTCCTGAGGGTGCTTATTACTAGTGTTAAGACTCGCTCCTAAGGGTGCTTATTACAAGTGTTAAGACTCGCTCCTGAGGGTGCTTATCACAAGTGTTAAGACTCGCTCCTAAGGGTGCTTATTACTAGTGTTAAGACTCGCTCCTGAAGGTGCTTATTACTAGTGTTAAGACTCGCTCCTAAGGGTGCTTATTACCAGTGTTAAGAGTCGCTCCTGAAGGTGCTTATTACTAGTGTTAAGACTCGCTCCTAAGGTGCTTATTACCAGTGTTAAGAGTCGCTCCTGAAGGTGCTTATTACTAGTGTTAAGACTCGCTCCTAAGGGTGCTTATTACTAGTGTTAAGACTCGCTCCTGAAGGTGCTTATTACTAGTGTTAAGACTCGCTCCTAAGGGTGCTTATTACAGGTGTTAAGACTCGCTCCAGAGGGTGCTTATCACAAGTGTTAAGACTCGCTCCAGAGGGTGCTTATCACAAGTGTTAAGACTCGCTCCTGAGGGTGCTTATTACTAGTGTTAAGACTCGCTCCTGAGGGTGCTTATTACTAGTGTTAAGACTCGCTCCTGAGGGTGCTTATTCTAAACCCTCATTTCGTGAGTTAATGACGTCAAACTCAGTAATAACAAGGAACCTCTCTAAACGTTCCTGTTTACCAACACTCCGGATACTAGTCTAAATACCAGTAACTAACTGGTAGAAATACTCATTAATAAGGAACATTACCGATATATTAACCATCATTACTGATATATACAGTACAACTAACAATATCTATTTCCTCACTAAAGTGATGTCGATATTTTACTTACAAAAGTAAATTAATACTGAAATAGTTACCACTGTAGGTTCTGGATATTTTAGTCGCTATATAAACTATCATTCAGATAGTTACCACTGTAGGTTCTGGATATTTTAGTCGCTATATAAACTATCATTCAGATAGTTACCACTGCAGGTTCTGGATATTTTAGTCGCTATATAAACTATCATTCAGATAGTTATCACTGTAGGTTCTGGATATTTTAGTCACTATATAAACTATCATTCAGATAGTTACTACTGTAGATTCTGGATATTTTAGTCACTATATAAACTATCATTCAGATAGTTACCACTGTAGGTTCTGGATATTTTAGTCGCTATATAAACTATCATTCAGATAGTTACAACTGTAGATTCTGGATATTTTAGTCGTTATATAAACTATCATTCAGATAGTTACTACTGTAGATTCTGGATATTTTAGTCACTATATAAACTATCATTCAGATAGTTACCACTGTAGGTTCTGGATATTTTAGTCGCTATATAAACTATCATTCAGATAGTTACAACTGTAGATTCTGGATATTTTAGTCGTTATATAAACTATCATTCAGATAGTTACTACTGTAGATTCTGGATATTTTAGTCGTTATATAAACTATCATTCAGATAGTTACCACTGTAGGTTCTGGATATTTTAGTCGCTATATAAACTATCATTCAGATAGTTACCACTGTAGGTTCTGGATATTTTAGTCGCTATATAAACTATCATTCAGATAGTTACCACTGTAGGTTCTGGATATTTTAGTCGTTATATAAACTATCATTCAGATAGTTACCACTGTAGGTTCTGGATATTTTAGTCGTTATATAAACTATCATTCAGATAGTTACCACTGTAGGTTCTGGATATTTTAGTCGCTATATAAACTATCATTCAGATAGTTACCACTGTAGGTTCTGGATATTTTAGTCGCTATATAAACTATCATTCAGATAGTTACCACTGCAGGTTCTGGATATTTTAGTCGCTATATAAACTATCATTCAGATAGTTACCAATGCAGGTTCTGGATATTTTAGTCGCTATATAAACTATCATTCAGATAGTTATCACTGTAGGTTCTGGATATTTTAGTCACTATATAAACTATCATTCAGATAGTTACTACTGTAGATTCTGGATATTTTAGTCACTATATAAACTATCATTCAGATAGTTACCACTGTAGGTTCTGGATATTTTAGTCGCTATATAAACTATCATTCAGATAGTTACAACTGTAGATTCTGGATATTTTAGTCGTTATATAAACTATCATTCAGATAGTTACAACTGTAGATTCTGGATATTTTAGTCGTTATATAAACTATCATTCAGATAGTTACAACTGTAGATTCTGGATATTTTAGTCGTTATATAAACTATCATTCAGATAGTTACTACTGTAGATTCTGGATATTTTAGTCGTTATATAAACTATCATTCAGATAGTTACCACTGTAGGTTCTGGATATTTTAGTCGCTATATAAACTATCATTCAGATAGTTACCACTGTAGGTTCTGGATATTTTAGTCGCTATATAAACTATCATTCAGATAGTTACCACTGTAGGTTCTGGATATTTTAGTCGTTATATAAACTATCATTCAGATAGTTACCACTGTAGGTTCTGGATATTTTAGTCGTTATATAAACTATCATTCAGATAGTTACCACTGTAGGTTCTGGATATTTTAGTCGTTATATAAACTATCATTCAGATAGTTACCACTGTAGGTTCTGGATATTTTAGTCGCTATATAAACTATCATTCAGATAGTTACCACTGTAGGTTCTGGATATTTTAGTCGTTATATAAACTATCATTCAGATAGTTACCACTGTAGGTTCTGGATATTTTAGTCGTTATATAAACTATCATTCAGATAGTTACCACTGTAGGTTCTGGATATTTTAGTCGTTATATAAACTATCATTCAGATAGTTACCACTGTAGGTTCTGGATATTTTAGTCGCTATATAAACTATAATTCAGATAGTTACCACTGTAGGTTCTGGATATTTTAGTCGTTATATAAACTATCATTCAAATAGTTACTACTGTAGATTCTGGATATTTTAGTCACTATATAAACTATCATTCAGATAGTTACTACTGTAGATTCTGGATATTTTAGTCACTATATAAACTATCATTCAGATAGTTACCACTGTAGGTTCTGGATATTTTAGTCGCTATATAAACTATCATTCAGATAGTTACAACTGTAGATTCTGGATATTTTAGTCGTTATATAAACTATCATTCAGATAGTTACCACTGTAGGTTCTGGATATTTTAGTCGCTATATAAACTATCATTCAGATAGTTACCACTGTAGGTTCTGGATATTTTAGTCGCTATATAAACTATCATTCAGATAGTTACCACTGTAGGTTCTGGATATTTTAGTCGTTATATAAACTATCATTCAGATAGTTACTACTGTAGATTCTGGATATTTTAGTCGCTATATGAACTATCATTCAGATAGTTACTAGTGTAGATTCTGGATAATTTAGTCGCTCTACAAACTATCATTCAGATAGTTACTACCGTACAGAACATATGTTCTGTTTTTACAGTAAACACTTTCATAACCAACTCACGTGGTTCGGTCGTGTGTTTTGCACACAAAATCAAAGAGTTCTTCCACTAAATTTTGAAATTCGCTATATAAGTAAAGCTGTTTTAAAACAGTGTTTAATAAACAGGAATCTAATTTACAACAACCGTGTATAATGAAGAGACGCTGTTAGAATTGAAACAGACTTTTGTTTGATTATACTAAGGTTACAAAAACAGGTCGAACGTTCGCCATATTGAGTCGGACTTGTTTATCTCTGCACTATTGTTTTTCTGTTAGTGATAATTAAAGTATTTTACGAACGTAGAAAAGGGTAAAAGGAAGCAACTATGTTGTATCAATATAAAAACAAATATTTTATTATTATGGACGAGTACCTGCGGTGTTTCTTTATCTTTGTTCTTATCTACTATCTTGACGTTTTAAGGATTCGATACAAGGTCCAGTTTTCTCCTTTTGTGCCCTGTTCACCAGTTTCTAAATATGTGTTTCGTCTTTTCTATGACTTCAGAATGACGTATTTTCTTTCAAATCTTTCCGTTTTACGTCACCGCATAACAGGTCATAAAAATGTAGCTTATTTAATAAGATAATTTTTGTGTGTAAAAATTTGATTATTTTGGCCAAATCTTAAATACAACCGTTTAACTGACAGCATATCAATCTATCCAAAGTTCAAACGTTTAGCTTCTGTGGAATATTCCCCTGAAACTTATCTCGATAGTTAAAAAAACGCTTAAGTTTCTTAGGAATTCCAGAAACCTCTGATACAGTTGGCAGCCACTTGTCCAACACACTTGGTATCAAGAACACGATTTCTACATCTCTTGGTGGCAAAAGAGAAATTCGTGGATGTTGAATAAATAAAATGTTCTACATCCATATTTCATATTTAGGTTTTATTGATTTCGTTCAATTTGGGTGTCAGCAGATGTCGAGAAACGTGAATGTCTTTGTTATCTCAATACTCACTGGAAAGTGCTCTTGTGTTCAGACAAGTTGAGCGTCATATGTTCACGATATGTAGCCATCTGGTTCATGTGTCATGTTTAACAACATTTCACGTTAAAGAGAGAAAGTCGGACATGAAACATTCAGCTCAGCTTACCAAAGTATCGTTTAACAGACCTGAGATAAAATACATACCTCAGTCAACATTGTCAGATCAAAGTAACTTCACAGAAATATCGAACCCCATTGAAATAGTGCGACTACTGACAAACATTGGTATTCAGCGATTGTATTAACAGACTTCAGTTGTGTGTCTACTATATCGTATGTTTATCTAACTTCACTTAGTTATAAAATACATACCTCAGTCAACATTGTCAGATCAAAGTAACTTCACAGAAATATCGAACCCCATTGAAATAGTGCGACTACTGACAAACATTGGTATTCAGCGATTGTATTAACAGACTTCAGTTGTGTGTCTACTATATAATATATCGTATGTTTATCTAACTTCACTTAGTTATAATGTACTTATTGTATAACATATCGTATGTTTATCTAACTTCACTTAGTTACAGTGCACCTACTGAATAATATAAGGTATGTTTATCTAACTTTGCGTAGTTACAAGCGACTTATTGTATAACATATCGTATATTCATCTAACTTCACTTAGTTACAGTGCATCTACTGAATAATATAACGTATGTTTATCTAACTTTGCTTAGTTATAAGGTACTTATTGTATAATATATCGTATGTTTATCTAACTTCACTTAGTTACAGTGCATCTACTGAATAATATAACGTATGTTTATCTAACTTTGCTTAGTTATAAGGTACTTATTGTATAATATATCGTATGTTTATCTAACTTCACTTAGTTATAATGTACTTACTATATTATATATCGTATGTTTATCTAACTTCACTTAGTTATAATGTACTTACTATATTATATATCGTATGTTTATCCAACTTCACTTAGTTATAATGTACTTACTATATTATATATCGTATGTTTATGTAACTTAACTCAGTTATGATATTATTATTATAGAATATAATATGTGTTAAACTAATTTTTGTCAAAAATTAGCACAATAATATATTCTCTTACTTGTCTTAATTCAACATCAACTAACCTAAAGTGTTTTAGGGTTTGTTTGGGAATTTCGCACAAAGCTACTCGAGGGCTATCTGTGCTAGCCGTCCCTAATTTAGCAGTGTAAGACTAGAGGGAAGGCAGCTAGTCATCACCACCCACCGCCAACTCTTGGGCTACTCTTTTACCAACGAATAGTGGGATTGACCATCACATTATTCATCACCACGGCTGGGAGGGCGAGCATGTTTAGCGCGACGCGGGCGCGAACCCGCGACCCTCGAATTACGAATCGCACGCCTTACGTGCTAGGCCATGCCGGGCCTAGAACGTAAAGTACCATAGGATATTCTCTGATGATATGTTATGCGGCGAAACTAAGGTCTTAATAACGTATCTCAGAACGTCTGGTACGGGTATTAACACTTTTATTGATAAGCAGCGAACAACGTTTCGACCTTCCTACATCTTCAGGTTAAGAAAGAGAGAGTTTGCTAGTGACCGTTACCGGACACATGTCTTACGGACGAGAGTATAAACGGATACGGGATTGTAGGGGGCGTTTCAGTTAGATGTTAAGTTATTAATTAGTATAGGTATAAAGATTTTCCTTTATATTGGTTTAATTTTGGTTTTAGTTGTTGTATAAGTAAGGCTTGTATGATTAGCGTTTGTTTTTATTTGTCTCCCTACTTAGTATCTGGGTGTTTTATATGGTTATGTTGTGTTTATTTGATTTGCGATGTTCAAAAACGTGTGAAGGTGTTTTTTTTTTTTTGTTCTTGTTTGAATCTTGTTTCCATTTTTCTGCTTGTTTCTCTAATATAGGAAAAAAAGGTCCGACACAACAAGATAAATTAAGATGTTAACAACAACTACAACCTCAGTAAATATATACCGTGAGCATTTTCTAAATATGTAACAACAGCCATCTTCTTTTTCAAAGACTCTTGAAACTTTAAATCTATTCTTAATCAACTAAATCATAAAGCCTTAGTAGCCAGTTTTGATGTAATCTCCCTCTTCACAGAAGTCCCAACAACTGAAGCCTACAAGGTAGCTTTAGAACTATATATTCAACTTTATATTGTTAAACGTCCATAGCAACCAAATTAACAACCGTTATAGAATTCTCTACCACCAAAACTAACTTTATGTTCAATGACCAAAACTACCTACAAATAAATGGTCTAAGTATGGGGAATCCTGTGTCACCAGTTCTAGTGAACATTTTTATGACACAGATTGAATTTCTCGCAATCAATTCAGCCTCACACCCACACTATACTGGTACAGGTATGTTGATAATACAATGGCTGGATTCACATCTACACAACACACAACTAGTTTTTCAATCACGTTAACTCGATACACCCCAACATTAAGTTCACCTGTGAACAGGAAAAAGCTAACCAAATGACATTTCTTAACCTCAAGGTCACTAGAACTGATACACAATTTAAAACAGAAATCCACAGAAAAATTACCAATACATTCCCTGGGACTCAGCACATGAAACAAAAACTCAACATATTAAGAAACCAAATAAACACAACCACAAAACTGTGTTCACCTGATAAAATTAACAATGAAATCAACAAAATAAAACATCAACTTAAAAAAATTCCTCAAAAACCGTGGAAAAAATTATACACACACACCTAGACCAACAACAAATCCCAAGATACAACAAACTACAAAACCTTATACTACTGTGTACCATGTGTTCATGATATACAGAGTTTTCTATCACTTAATTGAAGAAAATAAGCAAATATCGTTTACCCTTCATTGAGAAAAGGAAATGGAAGTAACTTTTATCTTTACCAAATTATAACATAAAAAACTGCAATTGGAGAGACGTTTGTAAATTATCGTTTAACAAAATATTTTTGGAAGAAATTCAAAAAATCACGACCCCTTTGACAAAATGCTGAGGAATTGGTTCTAAAGATGGCGGTTTGGCGTCAAACACTTGAAATAGATTCTGACACCTGCATGGAGGGCTTTGCTTGTTTTTGGTTTTGAACTTCGTGCAAAGTTACACTAGGGCTACCTGCGCTAGCCGTTCCTAATTTAGCAGTGTAACACTAGAGGGAAGGCAGCTAGTCATCACCACCCACCGCCAACTGTTGGGCTACTCTTTTACCAACGAATAGTGGGATTGACCGTCACTTTATAACGCCCCCACGGCTGAAAGGGCGAGCATGTTTGGTGCGACAGGATGCGAACCCACGACCCTCAGATTACGAGTCGCACGCCTTAACCTACTTGGCCATGCCGGGCCATTCAAATTTGTGTCCTACAGATGGCGGGTTGACTGCCTTAATCTATAAGTGTTAACTTTTCGTAAATTATCTTTATTTTAAAACATCTTCTAAGTTTTATGTAACAGTTTGTAAATTTCTATTATATTTTTAACGTTTACTGAGTTTTCTTACGTGTTTGAATATTTAGACATGACTTTATTTTTTTACTCTTTTTTGTTTTGTAAAATACAGATTTAGGCCTTCCGGATTTAGTTTGTAATTAAGCACAAAGGCACACAATGCCTATCTGTGCTGTGCCCACCACAAGCATCGAACCCCGCAGGTTTACCATTGTGACTCTGGGGGGAGGGGGATGTATCTGTAACACAACAGAAAGAGGTTCATTATTTTACTGCATTTTCCCGTCTTGAATAACAGTGAAAGAGACGAACGAACAACTTACGGAAAGTTAGGCAGGGATCTATTGTGGTACAGTGTTTTCAAGGAAGGCGGTAACCAGCAGTTTTGAAGGAGTAATTTCTTGTTGACTGTTACATTTATCACACACCAAAACTAACCAACAGACAGAGGTCTATTTTATTTAATAAATTCTCTTTTATTTACTAGGATTATCGAAATAATAATATTGATTATTGTTTGTTTGTTTTTTGTAATTAAGCACAAAGCTACACAATGGGCTATTTGTGCTTTGCCCATCACGGGTATCGAAACCCGGTTTTTTAGTGTGTAAGTCCGCAGACATACCACTGTGCCACTGGGGGGCTAATATTGATTAAAATACGCCCAATGTGCTTGCAACTTTGCATCTGCTGAGTTGACAAATAATTGTAACCCACCACGGGTATCGAAAACCGGTTTTTAGTATGTAAGTCCGCAGACATACCACTGTGCCCTTGGGGGGCTAATATTGATTAAAATACGCCCAATGGTGCTAGCAACTTTGCATCTGCTGAGTTGACAAATATTTGTTTATTTCTTTTCCTTTTATTTTTTGTTGTCTTTGAAAATATGTAGTGCTTACCGGAGAGATTTGCACATTTTGATCAAAGAATTTTAGAGAAAAACGACTTCTACACTCTAGGTAGATATAAAAAAATATATATTTTTATTTAAACCAATGATTCCTCCTTGCGGTTTCTTTAGGGTTAATAACAATAACTGTTTTCAGTTGCTTTCATTTCGTTTTGTTAGAAATATATATTTTATAGTAATTAACCCAGACTGTAGCTTCATAGATTTTCATAGCAGGGTGAAAAAGTTACCAATTTAAATAACTGTTTTATTAATTTACGGTTTTTACAGCAAGGAATGATATTTTTAAAACGTTTCGATCAAGTAAGTAAGTTTTAACGGTAAAGAAAGTTTTAACAACATTCAACAAAATAGCATCGTATCTCTTTCAAATATATTCTTTCCGACTGTAAAAGCCGTAACTTTTAGAAAATAATATTTGAAATCCATAAGTAAACTCAACACAAAACTGTCAGTTTAAACAACTTCTCAGTGAAGATAATAAATCTGATTCAGCTTCTGTCCTCATATGGATCACTTTTGTTTCAGATAATCATATTCTGTCCTCATATGGATTACCTTTGTTTCAGATAATCATATTCTGTCCTCATATGGATCACCTTTGTTTCAGATAATCATATTCTGTCTTCATATGGATCACCTTTGTTTCAGATAATCATATTCTGTCCTCATATGGATCACCTTTGTTTCAGATAATCATATTCTGTCCTCATATGGATCACCTTTGTTTCAGATAATCATATTCTGTCCTCATATGGATCACCTTTGTTTCAGATAATCATATTCTGTCCTCATATGGATTACCTTTGTTTCAGATAATCATATTCTGTCCTCATATGGATTACCTTTGTTTCAGATAATCATATTCTGTCCTCATATGGATCACCTTTGTTTCAGATAATCATATTCTGTCCTCATATGGATCACCTTTGTTTCAGATAATCATATTCTGTCCTCATATGGATCACCTGTGTTTCAGATAATCATATTCTGTCCTCATATGGATCACCTTTGTTTCAGATAATCATATTCTGTCCTCATATGGATCACCTTTGTTTCAGATAATCATATTCTGTCCTCATATGGATCACCTTTGTTTCAGATAATCATATCCTGTCCTCATATGGATCACCTTTGTTTCAGATAATCATATTCTGTCCTCATATGAATCACCTTTGTTTCAGATAATCATATTCTGTCCTCATATGGATCACCTTTGTTTCAGATAATTATATTCTGTCCTCATATGGATCACCTTTGTTTCAGATAATCATATTCTGTCTTCATATGGATCACCTTTGTTTCAGATAATCATATTCGTAACCGGAAAACAAGTTATTAGGAAACCGAGGCAAGATTAAATCAATTTCACCCAACCTCCCAACCAGTTAGAAGTGTTAGTAATGTTTCACTGGAGAATTGTTGGGTGTGGGTAAATCTGTACTTCATTAGCTCCCTCTCTTCTCCCAAATCGAGACTTTAGTATTTAGTCAAAGAACGGTTGTTTTTGTTTTGTTTTTTGGAATTTCACGCCAAGCTACACGAGGGCTATCTGTGCTAGCCATCCCTAATTTATCAGTGTAAGACTAGAAGAAAGGCAGCTAGTCATCACCACTCTCCGACAACTCATGGGCTACTCTTTTACCAACGAATAGTGGGACTGACCGTCACATTATAACGCCTCTCACAGCTGAAACGGTGAGCATGTTTGGTGTGAAGAGGAAATTCGAACCCGCGACCCTCAGATTACGAGTCGAACGCCTTAACCCATCTGGCCATGCCAAGCCTCAAAAGACAAAATAAAGAAAACATTTTGTCTAGGAATATAATTTTGTTATCACAATTTCTGATGTCTTAATTATAAATAAAATACTTGTTAAAGACGCAAACATCGAATATTTTAATCCATGCTGGAGCAGGAACCACTATAGTGTGGTTGTCGTCGATCCTAACGCTACACAATGGGTTATCTGTTGTTTGTCCATCACCAATAGAGGGAGGGGTTAATGATAAAATATGAGAAAGAAATATTTTATAAAATAACGTGTGTGAAACAATCGGTTTCAACTCATATTCTCTCAAACAAAACTTTTTATTTCTATAGCACGTAAAATATTAATGTCCGTTAACACTTATTTAACAATTGTTTGAAGGAAAACCAAATTATAGAAAGTGACACTGGAGCAGAAACCTCCCTAACTCTATAACCCAGTGATCAGAAGTGTTAACCCTAGATGTGTTACGAGGTAAACAGCTAAAATGTTATGGCCTGACCTATATGACAACAGCAGACCTATTCACGAGTAAAATATGTGTTATCATGTGATATAACACCATAAAGTACTTGCATGTATAAAAAATAAACTTAAATTTGTAGTTCACTTAAAACTAAATCAGGAACCCTGATTTCAGGAACGTACAAGTATAACTGATTGTGATTGGTGGATATAATCACGTGATCTAAAAACGTATTCTATGGTATAACGTACAAGTACAACTAATTGTGATTGGTAGATATAATCACGTGGTATAAGACTACGTTACAGTTATTTGGAAGGGGTGTGACTTCGAAATTGACAGTTTCATATTCGTGTTAATGTTTTTATTTTGACTAGTAAATTAGAAAGACGACAGCATGAAGACCTAACTTTATAATAAAATCTTCCATCTTGCCCAATGACGGATGATCCCACAGGGAATACTTGAATTGGAAGCTCGTCACAGATATGAGGGGCTCACGTGAAAGACGTGATCAACAAGCTTCTGAATTTCATGTTTTGGGAAAACTAATTTAACCTCATTTTCCTTCTGAAACCAAAGTTGTGTCTTTGCGAAAATTATCTTTGCATCCTAAATAGCCAAAGCACACTTTCTTAGGTAGCGGAAGATGTGTAATTTAGTGCTATAAGTTTTATTTTTAGGATAGAAACGCTGCCTTAGAAATACAGTTTTACGTTGTCTTGGAGGGAATGCAATCGAGAACCATATTTTATAAAGAACGAAAAAAACCTTCATTCGAGAAGCACCTTAAATTTATGGTTCAATCTCTTATTCATCATTTCAGAAGGTGTATTGCTCTGTTATGTTTCCAAAGAGTTTAATATAAGTAATATCGGACTTTTGACTCGTATTTCACGCTACATTTAATCCATTTAATATAGACTTTAAGTCTTTTTTATTCTTGTGTGTAATTTAACAGCATCTTTAAATGATGCATCATAAAAAACTAATTTTAAAATACTTAGTATCTTGAAATGACCAGTTATTAACAACACCTATATAAAAATAGTCAGTATCTTGACATGGTGAGTCATTAACAAAATTAATTTTAAAATAGTCAGTATCTGGACATGGTGAGTCATTAACAAAATTAATTTTAAAATAGTCAGTATCTGGACATGGTGAGTCATTAACAAAATTAATTTTAAAATAGTCAATATCTTGAAAGTGTGAGAAATTAACAAAATCAATTTTAAAATAGTCAATATCTTGACATGGTGAGTCATTAACAAAATTAATTTTAAAACAGTCAGTATTTTGAAAGTGTGAGAAATTAACAAAATCAATTTTAAAATAGTCAATATCTTGACATGGTGAGTCATTAACAAAATTAATTTTAAAACAGTCAGTATTTTGACGTAATAAGTCATTGACAAAATTCTATTAAAATCCAGTCCGTTATCTGAAATATCGAGTTATTTGCCAAAGGCACTTAAAGTGTAATCAGTATTATTATACGAGTTATTAACGAAAGCCCAGTTATCTCAACATTGTGAAATATAGAGTCATCAATCAAAGGTCATACAGACTGTAATTATCAGTTAAAGAAGACAAATCATTCCTTGACCTCACTTGTAATCTAGTCAATATTGTAAAAACGATTATCCATTCACCAGTTTCTGACATGACAAGTCATTAACGTAAGCTCAGTCAATATTTTAATTTTTACATATAAAATCAAGTAGTCAGTATTTTATGTTATATATAAAACACGTAGTCGGTAGTTTGTTATATATAAAATCAAGTAGTTAATTTTTAATTGTTATATATAAAACCACGTAGTTAGTTTCAAATTGTTATATATAAAGCCACGTAGTTAGTTTTAAATTGTTATATATAAAGCCACGTAGTTAGTTTTTAATTGTTATATATAAAACCACGTAGTTAGATTTTAATTGTTATATATAAAGCCACGTAGTTAGTTTTTAATTGTTATATATAAAACCACGTAGTTAGTTTCAAATTGTTATATATAAAGCCACGTAGTTAGTTTTAAATTGTTATATATAAAGCCACGTAGTTAGTTTTTAATTGTTATATATAAAACCACGTAGTTAGATTTTAATTGTTATATATAAAACCACGTAGTTAGATTTTAATTGTTATATATAAAGCCACGTAGTTAGTTTTTAATTGTTATATATAAAACCACGTAGTTAGTTTTTAATTGTTATATAATAAACCACGTAGTTAGTTTTTAATTATTATATATAAAGCCACGTAGTTAGATGTTAATTGTTATATATAAAACCACGTAGTTAGTTTTTAATTGTTATATATAAAGCCACGTAGTTAGTTTTTGATTGTTATATATAAAACCACGTGGTTAGTTTTTAATTGTTATATATAAAGCCACGTAGTTAGTTTTTAATTGTTATATATAAAACCACGTAGTTAGATTTTAATTGTTATATATAAAGCCACGTAGTTAGATTTTAATTGTTATATATAAAACCACGTAGTTAGTTTTTGATTGTTATATATAAAACCACGTGGTTAGTTTTTTATTGTTATATATAAAACCACGTAGTTAGTTTTTAATTGTTATGTATAAAATCACGCATCAGTAATTTAATTGTTACGTATAAAATCACGAAGTCAGTAGTTTAAAGTTATATATAAAATTACGCAGTCAGTAGATTAATTGTTATGTATAAAATCACGTAGTCAGTAATGTAATTGTTATATATATAAAATCACGTAGTCAGTAATGTAATTGTTATATATATAAAATCACATAGTTAGTTTTTAATTGTTAAGTTTGATATAACGATCACATTCTTAATAGTTTTGATATTTTGATTGTGATTTGTAATTTATCCAATAAATCTCCACTATCACTGAATTTTTTTTTTTAAATATAAGCAACAACATGTTTTCTTCATACCATTTATTAATGTACATTTTATTATGATTTGGTGAATTACGTGACAAATGCCCCTCTGTTTGTTTATAAAAGAACGTGCCCATGGAGTAACAGCTTTATATCTGGGTTAGAGATTTACAAATGTCCCTAGTATCTGGGTAAAATTAAATCTCTTTACGGATATTCTTAAATCAACTAGGTTCACTCCACTGCCGTGAGATAGAGACATAGGATGAACTTTACTGAGTTTAGATTGAATCTCCAACATCCGCAACTTCAGTGCGCATGATCTAGAACTCATCAATAGCGCTATAAATATAGAGGTCCATTCGCGAGAGGACCGGTAAAGTGCGACTTCCAGGCAGATGGTGATGTTTCTCTAGGACGAGTGCTATACAATGTCGCACGTGCCCTGATGGTGATTGACATTTTGACCCTTACCAAGTGGGTTTAAGCGACGAGTGTCATTCGTCAGTGTTTAACCAAGGAGCTGCATACTTTCAATAGAGCTTGAATATGGGTGCAACTGGGAGACGTGTATTACTCACCTGCTCTTTGTGGTTGGCTTTTCTTCTCCAAGGAGGTAAGGACTGTCAAACTTCCATCTCCCAACTCGATATCCAGTCTTAGTAGCTACTGTTTGATATAAGCCTAAACATTCTTCAATTGTAATGAACTTTAAACTACCTGAGCTTTTAATATCGTGATATCCAGATACCTGTGAAACGCTTAGATTGATACCATGTTAATGGTACCACTCGTTGTTAACACCTATATTTATATCCTGATATCGAAATCTCCACATACCAATGCAACACCTAGATTGACATCATGATAATTTAATAAATATCCAAACAACTGTGTTAACGCTTACATTAATATCATGGTACCGTAATATTCAGCTAGCTGTGAAATACATTAATATCATGGTATTGTAGCATCCAACTAGTTGTGTAACTGTTACGTTAATATCATGGTACCGTGATATTCAGCTAGCTGTGAAATACATTAATATTATGGTATTGTAGCATCCAACTAGTTGTGTAACTGTTACGTTAATATCATGGTACCGTAATATTCAGCTAGCTGTGAAATACATTAATATCATGGTATTGTAGCATCCAACTAGTTGTGTAACTGTTACGTTAATATCATGGTACCGTAATATTCAGCTAGCTGTGAAATACATTAATATGATGGTATTGTAGCATCCAACTAGTTGTGTAACTGTTAGGTTAATATCATGGTACCGTAATATTCAGCTAGCTGTGAAATACATTAATATGATGGTATTGTAGCATCCAACTAGTTCTGTAACTGTTACGTTAATATCATGGTACTGTAATATTCAGCTAGCTGTGAAATACATTAATATCATGGTATTGTAGCATCCAACTAGTTGTGTAACTGTTACGTTAATATCATGGTACCGTAATATTCAGCTAGCTGTGAAATACATTAATATCATGGTATTGTAGCATCCAACTAGTTCTGTAACTGTTAGGTTAATATCATGGTACCGTAATATTCAGCTAGCTGTGAAATACATTAATATCATGGTATTGTAGCATCCAACTAGTTGTGTAACTGTTACGTTAATATCATGGTACCGTAATATTCAGCTAGCTGTGAAATACATTAATATCATGGTATTGTAGCATCCAACTAGTTGTGTAACTGTTACGTTAATATCATGGTTCTTTGGAAAATGGTCACTCAATATATGTTTTATCCTAATTCTAACAAGATGTACAAACAGTTCTAACAAATGTCATTATCTTCAACTGATCGCTGCGCCTTCATAGGTATTTTTTTACTGGTTTCAGGGCTACAACTGCATCATGACAGATATATAGTACTGGTTTCGTGGCTACATTTCCATCGTGGTAGTTATTTAGTACTTGGTTTCGGGGATATGGCTGCATCATGATGCGTATTCAGGGCTACAACTTCATCATGACAGATATATAGTACTGGTTTCGTGGCTACAACTGCATCATGACAGATATATAGTACTGGTTTCGTGGCTACAACTGCATCATGACAGATATATAGTACTGGTTTCGTGGTTACAACTGCAAGTCAAGAGTTTTTAGTGTTGGTTTATGAGTTACAAGCACATTTTCTTAGGCATCACCTTCTGTTTCGAGATTATAACTTGGTTTTGATATTTAGTATTGGTTTCGGTTTCAGGGTTTCCTTAATCAAACTTTATGCACTTTCTCGTAGGTTTGTTTGTTTGTTTGTTTTAAATTTCGCGCAAAGCTACTCGAGGGCTATCTGTGCTAGCCGTCCCTAATTTAGCAGTGTAAGACTAGAGGGAAGGCAACTAGTTATCACCACCCACCGCCAACACTTGGGCTACTCTTTTACCAACGAATAGTTGGATTGACCGTCACATTATAACGCCCCCACGGCTGAAAGGGCGAACATGTTTGGTGTGACGGGAATTCAAATCCGCGGCCCTCAAATTGCGAGTCGAATGCTTTAACCATCTGGCCATGCCAGGCCTATATCGTAGGTTGTCATACAAAATGTAGTTATGAACCTATGCTGGGAGTAATCTAACTCTATACCAGATATAACTTACTAATTAAGAAATATTTTTTGTTTTAATTAAATAAACCAAAATACAAAAAACTAAAATCTATGCTGATTATTGTGTATTGAATAACCAATTTGATACCAAAGTTGTTAATAATGTTCTCATACGAAATCCCAGTAATAGTTCAAAGAGTTCGGATATTTAGATTAGACCAAAAATAATAGAATCCGTATTCTGCGTTAATAATAGAACGTACTTCTCTTAACGATGAAAATTTATTTCAACGTTTCAAAAAAAATTAACCAATAATTCTAATGAAACTATTTTTAAACAGAGTACTTTGGTGATAAATTAAAGAATTTCCTTACGAACGAGAACCTTCCGACCCAAAAGCCCATTACGATAAACTTGGGCCTATTTCACGAGTTAACGTTATTGTTAAAACGTCCAAATCTCTTCAGTATGCACTAAAAATTTAAAATATAACAAAATATAAACAAAGTACTCGCAAAACATTTTGTTTGTTTTGGTTTTGAATTTCGCGCAAAGCTACTCGAGGGCTATCTGTGCTAGCCGTCCCTAATTTAGCAGTGTAAGACTAGAGGTAAGGCAGCTAGTCATCACCACCCACCGCCAACTCTTGGGCTACTCTTTCACCAACGAATATTGGGATTGGCCGTCACATTATAACGCCCCCACGGCTGGGAGGGCGACCATGTTTGGCGCGACAGGGCTCGCAAAACATATTAGTTGATTAAGTTGAATTAATGAGTGTAATATATGTCGGAAGAAAAACAAATTTATTATAATGTACCTCATTTTATAAATTTATATGCAGTCAGTAAAGCGTTGTTAACAATTGTTTATTTTATAATTTTGCGAATGTATACATATATTGTCTAAATTGACGGTTTGTTTTCCATTTCGCGCAAAGTTACACGAGGGCTTTTTGCTCTACTCGTCCCTAAATTTGGAATGTAAGACTAGAGGGAAGGCAGCTAGTCATCATCACCAACGAATAGTGGTATAAACCGTCACATTATAACGCTCCCACGGCTAAAAGGGCGAGCACGTTTGGTGTGACGGGGATTCAAACCCGCTACCCTAAGATTACTAGGTCGAGGGCCTGAACCACCTGGCCATGTCGGGCCTGTGAAACAATTTTAAAATGTCTGCATGAAAGATATTATTTTTACCCAAGTTTTTATATACGTGATAAAATAACGTACAAATATCATACACTTTTAACAATAAAGTTAAAAATAAAGAATCCTCAAAGGCAAAATATGGATTGAAATAAAAGTTCTCTTATTATTATGTGGAATCCACGAGTTGTTTTGTCATTCAAAATTTATTAAACTCTTTAGTGACCACTAGGATCTCTGAAGATTATTTACACAGATACAAATACGCTTTTACCTGTTCCGTAATAGGAAGCTTTTTACTGGTTAATCCTGTTCTTCTAATGTGTTTTGATGTTCCAAATACGTGAAATTGATACTTCGGGTAGATAGACACGTGTTATGTAAAACACTAGAATGTATACATATATTTTCTAACTTGAACTGAGAATATTTTTATTCGTGCATCAGTATCTCCACTAATGTATATATATATATACGAATTATTTATTGGAATATTATCTTCTTACGTTTATATTTTACATTTACGTAAAAGGAATGGCACCTCCTTGGATAAATTACACTCGAACATAATATAGATGTGTACATACCACATATAAATATTTAATTTTCGTGATATTGAAACACAGACGAGATTTAATTCATTAAAAGTGATCTCTTATATCTCCACTCAGATACGTTATAGTCCAGACGTATTTTCTTAATATTCAATGTTTTGTTTCATTTTGACGGCTATGAAACAAAAATAACCCGTTTCTAAGTTAAAACCAGAAATTTGTTTTACATCAACAACTTTTAGATGTAACGACCAATTCTATTTTTTAAGAATTGTTCAGTTGTATGAAATGGATTTCCAACAATTTGTTTTTGTAGATTATTATTCCTGCTATTGAACAGAAAGAAACAATCGAGTTACAATAGTGGCGTTCAATGCGACAAACAGACCAGTTAAAATGCAGTCTTATTTGTATGAAAGTATAACAACTTTTATCGTCACATAAAACAAAATTAATATTTAAAGCGACATCTTTTTTATTTTACTTTTTCCACCTTTCGTTGAACAATTAGATTACGACCTGACATGGCCAGGTGGTTAAGGTGTTCGACTCGTAATATGAGAGTCGCGAGTTCGAATCCTAGTCACACCAAACATGTTCGCCCTTTTAGCCGCGGGGATTATAACGTACCGGACAATTACACTATTCATTGGTAAAGAAGAGTCCATGTGTTGGCGATGACTAGCTGCCTCACTTCTTGTCAAAATTAGGGATGATTAGCGCTCCTGTAGCTTTGCGCGAAATTCAAACCAGAAAAAGGTTAACACCCTCGTGTATGAAGTATACACTTTTTCAAAAGGTAATAACATCGTTGCCACGGACCGTTTTACTTTGTAGGTGTTAAACATTTAATAATAACTGAATTCCGTTTTAAAACATGGAGTGGTTTCGAAGCTGCAGAACAATCTTTTAAAATCAGAATATAAAAAAACAGAAGTTATATATTAACCGTTGTTCTACGCTTATCCAATTTCAACTTAAATTACTTAAGAGTATACTCTTCCCGTCATTGTTATAGCTAACACACAGCGGAATGTGGTTTCGAGACGCGAACCAAGAATCCTTGAATATACAGTACGGGCACACTAACTACTTGACGAACTCAAATAAATAGACTTACGTCATAATACTTAACACAAAAAATTGTATTTTCTAGTAATGTGATTTTTATGGTTCAAAAATTATATTCCATTGAAACTATTGCATGAGTGATACTTCAAAAGATTTCGCTAAATATGAACTGGAGAGTCAGGGTTTGACTGACTCTCTAAACATACTGGCTTATAATCGAACACAAGAGAGTCCTCAGTAGCCGCGGCACTTGCAATTCTTTTTGCAGGATTAGAGTAAATTAAACTATGGGATTTTTTTTACCCTTTTAATTAGCTTTTAATTTTGTGCGCTGCATACCTGATTCAATTTTACTACTCATCGAGATCAGCCTACCATCAAATTGAAATTCTTTCAGGCAGGATTAGAAAACATAATCTACGAGACCTTGATCATAGTCAAGTACATTATTCGAAGGGGTTTGGCCTCTTAAGTCCAAAACTTTAATTAGATCTAAAATCGGTCAAGAGATGACGGAGCTATGAGTTATACTTGATAAAAACAACGGTAACAAATAAACTCAGAGCCCTTATACTAGCCGATACGCCGCGGCTGAATAATAGCAAGCTTTTAACACATAAGTTCTAATTTGATGGATCTCAGAAACGTATTGTAAGAATTAATCCATATTTAACGTCCTTCAAATAAATCAAACTTTGTATTTATAGACCAACTTAAGATTAATAATACCAGAAAATGAACTTTAATATATTTTATTACATCATATGTATTACCTAAAACAAAGTGTGTGAAAAATTATTTTAAAATGACTTCAAACAAACAAACAAACCAGAGTCCAAATACAGACTAGTCGAATCCTTCGATTTTTTTTATTGACTTCAAATAATAAAATATAGAAATAGGTAGAAATAATATTTCATCTTACTCAATCAAAAAAGAAATGACTGTTTAGGAAGTATATATTTAAATTTACCTCAAATATGAAACTGTGATTTAGAGATCGTATTTAAATTGACTTTAAATATGAAACTATGATTTAGAGATCGTATTTAAATTGACTTCAAATATGAAATTAGGGTTTAGAGGTCATATTTAAATTTACCTCAAATATGAAACTATGATTTAGAGGTCATATTTAAATTGACTTCAAATAAGGAACAGTATGTAATATGTTTTTTTCAACTAAATTCAAATAAGAAACCCGGTTGTTAGGGTTCTCGACTCTCGATGTGAGGATCGCGGGTTCGAATACCCTTCACACCAATTGAGTTCAAATAAGAAACTAGGTGGTTAGGGTGCTCGATTTGTAATCTGAAGGTCACGCGTTCGAATCCCCTTTACACCAAACATGTTCGCCCTATTAGCCGTGGAGGCGTTATAATGT
This sequence comes from Tachypleus tridentatus, assembly GCF_004210375.1. Taxonomy (NCBI): domain Eukaryota; kingdom Metazoa; phylum Arthropoda; class Merostomata; order Xiphosura; family Limulidae; genus Tachypleus; species Tachypleus tridentatus. The sequence continues at coordinate 19,700,508 of NW_027467777.1, forward strand.
GACGATGAATTCCACTATTCGTTGGTAAAAGAGCAGCTCAAGAGTTGGTGGTGGGTGGTGATGACTAGTTGCTTTTCCTATGGTTCTTAAACTGATAAGTAAGAGATAGCCTACGTGTAGCTTGTCCTCCGCTGGTACAGAGGTAACTCTACGGATTTATAACACTAAAATTAGGGGTTCGATTCCCCTCAGTGAACTCAGCAGATAGCCCGATATGGCTTTGCTATAAGAAAACACACACACACTCGTGTAGCTGTCTGCGAAATCCAAAAACAAACAAAAACAATCAAATTAACCAGTTTGTAGGAACCGTATTTTAAATAACTGCAATCAAATGAGAAAAAAATATGTACTGGTCATATTTCTATCAAATAAGTGATGTACTGGTCATATTTCTGTCGAATAAGTGATGTACCGGTCATATTTCTATCGAATAAGTGACCATATTATTCTTGACTAAATAGTGAACATTCTAAGTGACCAGATAGTAAACATTCTAAGTGGGTAGATTGTGAACATTCTAAAATAATAGTAAATAATCTAAGTGAACAGATAGCGAACGTCCTAAGTGACCAGATAGTGAACATTCTATGTGACCGAATACTGAACATTAAAAGTGAGTAGATAGTGAACATTCTAAGTGACCAGATAGTGAACATTCTAAAAGAATAGTGAATAATCTAAGTGAACAGATAGCGAACATTCTAAGTGAGTAGATAGTGAACATTCTATGTGTCCGAACACTGAACATTAAAAGTGAGTAGATTGTGAACATTCTAAAAGAATAGTGAATAATCTAAGTGAACAGATAGCGAACGTCCTAAGTGACCAGATAGTGAACATTCTATGTGACCGAATACTGAACATTAAAAGTGAGTAGATAGTGAACATTCTAAGTGACCAGATAGTGAACATTCTATGTGACCAGATAGTGAACATTCTAAGTGACCGAATACTGAACATTAAAAGTGACCGAATACTGAACATTCAAAGTGAGTAGAACTGGTTTGGACTTGCATCAGTTAAAAATAAGTGACGTGATGCTTTGTTATTGAGACTACCCAGAACACGTGTAAAAACCTCGAGACTAAATAAGTATATATTGTATTAATTTTGAGATAGTAATATTATTAGTCACGAAAAATTTTCACTGTTTAGTTACTTAGAATGTTTACTGTCTGGTCACTTAGAATGTTCAGTATCCTGGTCATTTAAAATATTCACTATCTAGTCACATAGAATGTTCACTATCTGGTCACATAAAATGTTTACTATTTAGTCTCTTAGAATGTTAACTATTTACTCACTTTATTGTTTCTTATCAGGGAATTAATGAAAATATTTTGTTTCATGTTATCGTAGTCTTTAATGAATTAAAACATGTTTAACGTTTACACAAATATACCTTGTTTCATGTTATCATAGTCTTTAATGAATTAAAACATGTTTAACGTTTACACAAAAATATTTTGTTTCATGTTATCTTAGTCTTTAATTAATTAAAACATGTTTAACGTTTACACAAAAGTATTTTGTTTCATGTTATCGTAGTCTTTAATTAATTAAAACATGTTTAACGTTTACACAAAAATATTTTGTTTCATGTTATCGTAGTCTTTAATGAATTAAAACATGTTTAACGTTTACACAAAAATTACGAAGACAGGTCATATAATTATTATTTGGGTCTCAGAAAAATAAACAAATTAGTTGAATATTTGATTATCACAGTTAATAATTTTAGAAATAAACAATTAGTGCAATGTTTGACTAAGACAATGAATATGTTGTACAAACGTATAGTCAGCTAAGTACTGACAAAAACAAAGATTTTTTGTTATAAAAAACTCAACATTGGACAACAACAATAAATAACGATATACAAATAAACAGTTAGTTCATTATTAGAGCTAACAATCAATCCTGTTAAAAACCAGACACAGCTATCTGTGGAAAAAATTATACACACACACCTAGACCAACAACAAATCCCAAGATACAACAAACTACAAAACCTTATACTGCTGTATACCATATGTTCATGACATCAGCGAACAAATAACCAACATTTGGAAACAAAACTTATAACACAACATTCCAGTAAACACCAAATTTATTCAAAAACCAGGTTCAAAACTAAAGTCCATACTATGAAAAAACTATACTGACAAACACAACACCAACATAATTTATAAAATACAATGTGATAACTGCCATGAATTCTATATTAGAGAAACAAGCAGAAAAATGGAAACAAGATTCAAAGAACACAAAAAAACACCTTCACACGTTTTTGAACACTGCAAATCAAATAAACACAACATAACCATATAAAACACCCAGATACTAAGTAGGGAGACAAATATAAACAAACGCAAAATCATACAAGCCTCACTTATACAACAACTAAAACCAAAATTAAACCAATATAAAGGAAAATCTTTATACCTATACTAATTAATAACCTAACATCTGACTGCAGCGCCCCCTACAATCCCATACCCATTTAAACATAATTTTTACACATAATTAGAGCAATAATTGGTTATAATATTGAAGTCAGTGAACAGTGGGTGCTATTGACTAAACGTCCAGTCACGATACGTTAGGGAGGGTTTGTTTTGAATTTCGCGCAAAGCTACTCGAGGTTTGTATGCGCTAGCCGTCTCTAATTTAGCAGTGTAAGACTAGAGGGAAGGCAACTAGTCATCACCACCTCTTGACAACTCTTGGGCTACTCTTTTACCAACTAATAAGGATTGACCGGCACTTTATAACGCCCCACAGATGAAAGGGCGAGCATGTTTGGTGTGACGGGGATTTGAACCCGCGACTCTCAGGTTATGAGTCAAGTTCCTTAACCATCTGGCCATGCCGTGCCCGTTAAGGACGGCTGCACGCGATGTATGAGCAACTTTACCTAAATGTTCTGGAACAATTAGAAAAACGTAGAATAAAGGAAGTTCTGAGTTCTGATTAGATTAACTTACAGAAGTAAGATAGTAAGAAACTCAACTTAGCTCTTGGTTGTTTCCTGTGTAAATGTTTATAAAGTCATTCATTCGCGCTGGACATGACTGGTGATCAACATTTACTATGGATTCACAGCTCGCTCGTGATAAATATCCACATCCACTTTAGAACATCAGAAAAATAATTGCACGTGCCACGTGGATTCTTGTTTCTTGTACGCTTTAGGTTTTTGTTTCAGTTATAATTAATCACTGTAATTTTTTGTGAAAAAATGTAATTTTGCGAAACTCCTTAAGGTTTATAAGACGCTATAAGCTATAATAAGACGTCAAAGGCTTTATAATATGCCATAAGTTATTATAAAACGCTTTGCACAGCCGCTTGAATTCATTTTTTTCTCTTATCATAATTGTGGTTGAGTCTTATTCAATGTGGTTTCTATTTTGTATAAACTTTTAACCTTTTCGTGTGTTTTGTTTTGAGCGCATAGCTGCACAATGCGCTATCTGTATGTGTCAGTTAGGGGTTCGAAACCAGATCCTAACTTACCGTTCAGCTGAATAGATCGTTTGAATGTCTGAAAGTGAAAATATAATTTAGGGAGTTTCTTAAGAAGTTTGTCCCCTGCTAGTATAGCGGTAAGTCTACGGATTTTCAGCGCTAAAATCAGAGGTTCGATTCCTCTTAATGGACTCAGGAAACGTTACTTTACTATAAGAAAACATACACATTTTTTATAAGTTAAGCTGGCTACTTTAAAAAAAAACTCTTTTAACTTTAAGTATATTCTTAATCAAGTAAGTCATAAAGCCTGCAAGATAGTTTTAGAACTTTATATCCAAGACCCCAACCCATTGATTTACACCTCCAGTAACAATTAACAACCCTTATAGAATTCACTACCACAAAACTAACTTTAAGTTCAATAACCAAAACTACCTACAAAGAAACGGCCTAAGTATGGGGAATCCCGTGTCTTCTAGCCAACATTTTTATGACACAGATATGACACAAGCGATCAATGCAGCCTCACACCCACACTATACTGGTACAGGTATGTTGATGATACAATTGTTGGATTCACATCTACACAACACACACTTGGTTTATTCAGTTACGTTAACTCGATACACCCCAACATTAAGTTCACCTGTGAACAGGTAAATACTAACCAAATGGCATTTCTTAACCTCAAGGTCACTAGAACTGATACACAATTTAAAACAGAAATACACAGAAAAATCACCCACACTGGATTATACATATCCTGGGATTCAGCACATAAAACAAAACAAAAACTCAACATATTAAGAAACCAAATAAACACAACCACAAAACTATGTTCACCAGATAAAATTAACAATGAAATCAACAAAATAAAACAACACTTCATCAACATCAACAAATTTCCTCAAAAAACCGTTGGAAAATTATACACACACACCTAGACCAACAACAAATCCCAAGATACAACAAACTACAAAACCTTATACTGCTGTGTACCATATGTTCATGACATCAGCGAACAAATAACCAACATTTGGAAACAAAACTTACAACAGAACATTCCAGTAAAAACCAAATTTACTCAAAAACCAGATACAAAACTAAAGTCCATACTATGAAAAAACTATACTGACAAACACAACACCAACATAATTTATAAAATACAAAGTGATAACTGTTAAGACTTCTGTAGCAAAGAAACAAGTAGAAATATTGAAACTAGATTAAAAGAACACAAAAAACACCTTCACAGGTTTTTGAACACTGTAAATCAAATAAACACAACATAACCATAGAAAACACCAACATACTAAGTATAGAAACAAATATAAACAAACACAAAATCAAAGACGCCTTACTTATACAGCAACTAAAACCAAAATTAAACCAAGGTGAAGAAACATCTTTATACCTATACTAATTAATAACCTAACATCCAATTGAAACGCCCCCTATAATCCCGTACCCTTTTATACTCTCGTTCCTAAGATATGTATCCATCAACGGTCACTTGTAAACCCTCTCTTTTTCTTAACCTGAAGATGACCTAGGAAGATAGAAACGTTATTCTCACTAAAAGTATAACACTCATTCCAGCTATCCTGATAAACAATGTTCTATTCGTTTCTCTTAACACAAAACCTTAAGTAAACTATTACTTTGGTGTTTCCTGATAAAACGTATTTAACTTTATAAATAAGTCCTTACGTCAATTATTTCTAATAGATAATATTTATATTTATAAATAAGTCCTTATGTCAGCTGCCTGGCGTGTTAAGGCATTCGACTCCTAATTCGAGAGTCGCGGGTTCGAATCCCAGTAGCACCAAACATTCTCGCACTTTTAGCCGTGGGGACGTTCTAATATAACTGTCAGTCCCACTATTCGTTGGTAAAAGAGTAGCCCAAAAGTTGTCAGTGGGTGGTGATGACTAGCTGCATTCCCTCTAGTCTTACACTGCTAAGTTAGGGACGACTAACACAGATAGCCCTCTAGAAGCTTTGCGCGAAATTCAACACAAACCTTATTTCAGTGTTTACTAATAAAACATATTTAACTTTATAATTAAGTCTTTATGTCGGTGTTTACTGATAAAACATATTTATAAATGACTCCTTATGTCAGTGTGTACTGATAAAACATATTTATAAATAAGTCCTTATGTGAGTATTTCCTGATAAAACATATTTAACTTTATAAATAAGTCTTTATGCCAGTGTTTACTTTTAAAACGTTTATAAATAAGTCCTAATGTCAGTGCTTACTGATAAGACATATTTAACTTTATAAATAAGTCCTAATATCAGTGTTTTACTAATAAAACATTTTAAATAAGTTTTTATGTCAGTGTTTACTCATAAAACATATT
>NW_027467777.1:19706856-19754700 GCF_004210375.1 Tachypleus tridentatus
AGTCCGAGTTAAGTTAGATTTGATATGTTTGAACTGACTGTCCTACTTCAGTCCGAATTAAGTTAGGTTTGACTTGGTTGAACTGACTGTCCTACTTCAGTCCGAATTAAGTTAGGTTTGACTTGGTTGAACTGACTGTCCTACAAAGTTTGTGTTTATGCATTGTTTCATGATTAGCTAACAGTATAACAGTTACTAATCAAGTCTGTGTTTATACATGGATTTGGGATCAACTAAACCCTAACGCTTTAAAATCCACTTTACATAATTTGTAAGAAACAAACAATATAATCGAATCTAGGCCTGAATCTTACTTCATATCATTGTTTTCTCGAAGACAACACTAGTACACTTCTGAAACCTCATGATTTTTGCTGTTGTTTTATGCATTACACAAAAACCACATTTCTCTCCACACTGAGGCCCGAAATAGCACACAGTCTAATCACAGTCTGAGAGTCTAGAGTTTTGTTCCCACGACCACTTAACATGTTTGTACTTTCAGCCAAGAGGACGTAGAAACATACAATCAACACCACTATTCGTTGTAAAAAGAGTAATCCAAAAGTTGGCGGTGAGTATTGATGACTAGCTGCCTTGCTTCTGGTGTTACACTGCTAAATTACGGACGGTTACATCAGACAGCCCTCGTGTTGCTTCGAACAAAATTCAATACAAGCAAAACCTTTCAAAATTAGTTCCTAATCCCTTCTACTGTTATGTATGTGATCCGCTGAAAGGTCTTCTTACCAAACGTATTCATATATTAGAACACAGTGATGGTTCCATATTTAACAATAGTATTTATACAGTTATAACAACGTAACAAAATCAGTTTATCGGTAGTCTGTACAGAGTTATAACAAACATGATAACAATAGTTTAGAAATAGACTCTAGTAAGTTACAACAAAGAAAAAATAATAATTTATAATTAGTCTAGACAAGGACATGACAAATATTACAACACCAGTTTAACAATAATCTTTATAATGTTATTACAACGTAATAAATTCAGTTTATCGGCAGTTTATACGAAGGTATAACAAATATTACAACACCAGTTTAACAATAATCTTTATAATGTTATTACAACGTAATAAATTCAGTTTATCGGTAGTTTATACGAAGTTATAACGAATATAATAACACCAGTTTAAGAGTACTTTCTATATAGCGAAAACTGGTATAACTGTAAACATGTAGTGGATATCACAAGACTGGTGGTTAAAACCGGTTTTTCTCCAAATTAGGTTTAGATATGAAACTGAAATGTACGGATAAACAATGTAATTATCTTTAATGTAAACATTTATCCCATCTATCTATGCTTTCATTTATTGGAAATCAATAGTTCGGTCATCTAATTATAATTTTATTTGCTCCTAAATGGAATCTCTAAATCAAAAAACACGTTTCGCACCTCTAAGAGGCACAATGGTATTTTTGAAAACTTATATTACTTGAAACTGGGTTTCCATATCCGTGGTGAGCAAAGCACAGATAGCTGATTGGTTATCATTTTGCTTTATCACAGACAACAACACGTTTTGTACGTCCTATTAAACCTTTGTATTGTCTTTCAACAATGTTCGATATTCTAAACTATACTCTTTCAATACTGTGTTCGCTTAACTTCATTAAGTGGACATTAACTGTAATTATGGTACGACAAACGTGTATTTCAAGAACGAAAAGAGAAACGTCTTCGAATTTCAATACCTGTCTCAACTCTCAAACTTACATTTCCAACATACGGTCATGACGTGACGTTGTGTCGGTAGTGTCTGTAATGATAAATGACAAAAGAGAAATCAATCAGTATCCATAAAATATACAATTCAATTTTGTATAATTTTATTAAACTCTACATGTTATCAGCTTTCCACTTAGTTCACGTATATTTGATGTTGGCACACTGAACCCTATTTAACTAGAATATAATTAGGCTTGACAGATATGTGTGAAATGACGGTCATTAGTACATCCTTGTTAAGCCTCATATGAGCTGAAAGTGCTGTGGCCACCACAGAAATTGAACTATTGGAGGATACACTTAAGGATGAGCCCGCGACTGTTGAGGGACTATTAATAAATATTATTTTTTATATATTATAAAAGAAGAAACATTTCTAAGTAACTCGCGTTTCGAGGAGTGGACATCACACAAGAACGTAGGCTCAAACTTTGTGTAGGTTTCATAAAGAGATAAAAATAGCGCCAGCTGTTCAAGGGTAAGATCCGAGGTATGTATCCTATGAATTGATTGATACTTTAATCGATCAAAAAAAACCAGCTCAGTTTACTTTGCTATGTTCGTGTTTTCTGTATAAGAGAAATAACCATCTTTGGTATTCTTTCGTGGAATATAGGCCCGGCATGGCCAAGCGTGTTAAGGCGTGCGACTCATAATCTGAGGGTCGCGAGTTCGAATCCCCGTCGCGCCAAACATGCTCGCCCTTTCAGCCGTGGGGGCGTTATAATGTCTGGTCAATCCCACTATTCGTTGGTAAAAGAGTAGCCCAAGAGTGGGTGGTCATGACTAGCTGCCTTCCCTCTAGTCTTACACTGTTAAATTAGGGACGGCTAGCACAGATAGCCCTCGAGTAGCTTTGTGCGAAATTCCAAAAACAGACAAACAAACAATCGTGGAATATACAGATAAGATTTGTTGTTCCAATATTTGTCTCATCCAATCACTAACTAAATCTTATTGCCTTCAGAGGTTCGTCTAAAGGCTTATATTTCTTAAATTCTGGTTTCGATACTCGAAAAATTAAGTGAAGAATTATTTTTTATTGTGTTGCTCATTCACTGGTAGCTCAAAGTTACTCGCAATCAAAGTAACTTTGAGCTAGAGTCAAACATGGACGAACAGATTCCGTCTCTACACTTCCTGTTGACGTATCAGTTTGTTCGTTGTTTTGCTCTGTCATAACATATGAGTATCATGAAGACTTAAGATGTTTCCATGCTACATTTCACGAGAATCAGGATACAAAGAACCATAAGTTTTATTCAGGACGTTTGAAAGAAAAAACATAATAAAATAGGGCCCCTATATTACTGGTCATTCTCATTGAATCTACATATTATTGTCTGAAAAGTACACTGGGTAAAGCTGTATTCAATATGGTCATCTCGTGTTCGTGAAAGACAGAAATATATGTAATACCAGTTTTCTAGAAAATGTGTTTGTGTTTCCTCTTTAAGACAGTTTCTAATCATCTTATTTCTTAAGTTCACCCAATGGGACGCCTTCTAGTGGCACAGCGGTATGTTTGTAGCATTACAAAGCTAGAAACAGGGTTTAGATATCCGTGGTGGGCTCAGCACACGTAGCCCATTATGCAGCTTTGTGTTTAATTTAAAAACAAACAAACCCAGTGGGTTATCTGAGCGTTGTCCACCGCAGAAAACTGAACCTTCGAATTTAGCGCTGCAACTCTGTAAGCATACCACTGACTTACTGATGGGGTATAATCACGTAATACCACCAAAATTCAAAAGTTTAGTTTCGACTCATTCCACCTTGTCACCCCTGGAGTTTAATTACAAACCTGACAGACTCGTTTTGTAAAATAGAACACAGTTTTGGTACAGTTACTACCACTGTTGTGGGTTAGAATGTCCAACTTGTAAATTTCTGGACGCGGGTTCGAAACCTCTCGTCAAAAAACATTCACCCTCTCATCCTCAGAGACGTTATCATGACACGTCAAATACCACTTTTCATTCGTAATAGAGAAAACAAGAAGCTGGCAGCGGGTCGTGTTGACTGGACGTCTTCCCTCTAGCCTATAAATTACGGGTTGCTAGAGCAGACAGTTCTCGACTAACTCTGAGAGATTCAATAAATAATAATAACACTGCATGTATAATCAGTTCCTAAAACAATTAATATCACCATCCACAAATCAGTTCTCATGTCAGTTAACATCATCAAAGGTATAATCAGTCCTTAAAACGATTATTGTCTTGTACAAAATCAGTTCTTATTAAACACAAATACTTTTCTCATCTCAATGTTTCTCATCTCCAAGGTCAGTTAGTAATGAACTACACAGTCAATTCTCAATACAGTTACTGTCTCACCTAACTAATCAGTTCTCAATACAGTTATTATCGTTACCTAAATAATCAGTTCTCGATACAGTTACTATCGTTACCTAACAAGTCAGTTTTCAGTACAGTTACTATCGTTACCTAACTTATCAGTTCTCGATACAGTTACTATGGTCACCTAACTAATCAGTTCTTACTAGAGTTACTTAACTAATCAATTCTCGGTACAATTACTGTCGTTACCTAACTTATCAGTTCTCGGTACAGTTACTATTGTCACCTAACTAATCAGTTCTTGATACAGTTACTATCGTTACCTAACTAATCAGTTCTTGATACAGTTACTATCGTTACCTGACTAATCAGTTCTCCGTACAGTTACTATTGTTACCTAACAAATCAGTTCTTGATACAGTTACTATTGTCACCTAACTAATCAGTTCTTGATACAGTTACTATCGTTACCTGACTAATCAGTTCTCCGTACAGTTACTATTGTCACCTAACAAATCAGTTCTCGATACAGTTACTATCGTTACATGACTAATCAGTTCTCGGTACAGTTACTATCGTGACCTAACTAATTAGTTCTCGGTACAGTTACTGTCGTTACCTGACTAATCAGTTCTCAGTACAGTTACTATTGTCACCTAACTAATCAGTTCTTGATACAGTTACTATCGTGACCTAACTAATTAGTTCTCGGTACAGTTACTGTCGTTACCTGACTAATCAGTTCTCAGTACAGTTACTATTGTCACCTAACTAATCAGTTCTTGATACAGTTACTATCGTGAACTAACTAATCAGTTCTCGATACAGTTACTATCGTTACCTAACTAATCAGTTCTCGGTACAGTTACTATCGTGACCTAACTAATCAGTTCTCGGTACAGTTACTATCGTGACCTAACTAAATAGAATAATCATGATCTAATAACCAATCGTGATAAAAATACTAATGAACATCTGAATGTCACTCTAATACTAATGTACGTCTTATGGTTACTTAGTTTTAAAATCTAATCAACTGAACCTTAGAAGTGCAGACATCATATGAAGATATTTGTTTCAGAGATTGACTGTAAGGAACTGTTACACCGGTTCACACACACATAAGAATGTTGGTAAATCTAATAGCTGTTAATAGCAAATATTAAAATGTTTATTTTCCAAGTGAGACAAGTGATAAACCAAACGTTTCACCATTTTACTAAACCGAAGTATAGAAAACATGTTCGGTTACCGCATAAAATAATAACCAGTTTCACGAAAAATGTTTTTTTCGAATTCCTCTGGACTCATTTTTTTAAAATTTAATATCTTCTTAATATAATGGAAGGGTCTAACGTCTATCTTACCATAAACTCATAGAATTTCTAACATAATTTATTTTCTTCGTAGGAACCATATTTTATGAAAATGAGACTCGATTTTAAGTGACGTTTCACTGAAACTGAGAGCAAGTGTTGCTAAGGCAACGGTTTCTTTCTCTCGCTTTCCCTTATGGAATTAATATACATCTTTACAACGACGTATCTCTTTGTCTGTCTATCTTCTTGTTCATTTATTCATCTGTTTGCCTAACTATTTATTTGTTTTTCTATTTAAATCAATCTATTTTTCAGTCATCTGTCTATACACTTATCTATCTGGGTATTTTTAACTGTCTGGCTATTTATTTATCTATCTACCTGTTTATCCATTCAACTATCTAATTATCTGTTTATCTTTCTGCCTTCGAATCCCCGTCACACCAAACATGTTCGCCCTTTCAGCGATGGGAGCGTTATAATGTGAGGGCCAATCCACTATTTTTTGGTAAAAGAGTAGCCCAAGAGTTGGCAGTGGGTGGTGATGACTAGCTGCCTTCCCTCTAGTCTTACACTGCTAAATCAGAGACGGCTAGTACATACAGCTCTCGTGTAGCTTTGCACGAAATTCAAAACAAACCAAACCAAAACCTTTTTATCTGTCAGTATATCTCGCCATGTCTCTGTCTGTCTGATTAACTATCTATTTTTCGAACTTCTCTCTTTATATATTCATTTATACATCCGTCCTTGTGTGTATTTCGCTACAATCCACTCGTTTTTCTGTGTGCTTAAGTATATAAAACCCGAATGTTTGTTAAGTTTGTGAATTTGATTTTGAAATATCTTTTCAGGAGAATCAAGCACGTGACAAGTGTTTGTTTGTCACGAGTATCCCTAGTGAAACATTTAATTAACTGCACCTAATCGTGTTTCCACTCGCAACACTTCAGCCTTCATGGACTTTGATTATTTAATCTTAACAACGAAGCAAGTTCACTCAGAGTTTACAGGAAGGCTGTTACCGATCTCTGCGATCTGCCAAGCAACGTTACCTTATCAGTAACTCCTTTTCAGAGTCAATTAACAGAATCGGCTATAAAGACAGTTTAACGACACGTGTCACGATCCTTCAAAGGACTACTAGCTTTAGAATGACTGCACACATCTTGAAACGGGGTCTGTACTATATCTTTAGTCAGTTACCTTTTGGAACGCCTTCTAGTTCCTTATACGAACAGAAGAGAAAACACTAACTACACCAGTTACTCAAAATACATTCATTAAAGGAAGAAACAAAAATAAAAACTCTTGTGAACAATGACATTTCGGTTTGAAAACTTTCTTATGTGAAACCTGATGGTAGTTTTCACATATTGATGCCTTGAGGTTTAAAGGAAGTTGGAAACAGGAAATTAATGAATCTCAACTTTTGATAGTATTTGAGAACTAACCAATAACTGTTGACACTTATCAATGTAGCTTGTTCAACTTCACGCTCAGAAGTAAATCTTAGGACATTTATTAAGTCTAATTATCGGGTACCGTTTGGGAAACATTGGTAATTAATAAGGGTTCTTGACTCTGTACAATATATTTGTCAATCTGTTTTGGAATATTTGTTTCGGTAATTGATATATTATTGTGCTTTATTTGTAACTTGTTTAATATTTCAAACCAGATGGTTTAAATATCTGTCGGATGTAAAGACAATATTTCATAACAAACTTCTTCACGAATAAGAATAGGCCACGTAACTACAAGACTAGTTTCTCGTCTTGGCAACAATCCACGTAAATACAAAGTAGTTTCTGGTCTGAGCAACAAATCACGTAAATCTAAGCATAGTTTCTGGTCTTAGCAGCAATCTACGTAAATTCAAGAGTAGTTTCTGGTCTTAGCAACAATACACGTAAATCTAAGAGTAGTTTCTGGTCCTAGCAACAATCCACGTAAATCTAAGAGTCTTTATGGTCTTAGCAACGAATCACGTAAATCCAAGTGTGGTTTCTGGTCTTGGCACGTAACAATAATCTGGTACAACATTCGGAGTCGAATTGAAACTCTTACAATAAATTATATCTCGGCCACCAGTTTTACCTTATTATAATGCATAAGTATAAGCTTATCATAAGTTGTTTGTCTTATGGTAAGTATACATTTTCATCGTCATTAGTCATAATGTTTTTGTGATTAAGAAATGTAAGTTGATAATTGACCTGAATCTCCAGGTTTATATTATTTAATTACAGGTTCAGTCACTAGAGGGCACACCTCACCACTTAAAATTCATCATATCCGGCTCAAAAAATACGAAAATGTGTCCGTACGTCCGTTATTATCAGCAGACGTGAACCATTTTTGAGAGGAGAATGAAAAATAATTTTCCACACGCGTGCACCAAGTTTAATCTAATAATATTTCATTCAGTTATCACAGAGCAACAATAATGTGAAAAATTCGTCCCCATATTAACAGGTGGGGATTATTTTTTGGGGGATTTTCATAACCTCAATCCTCCAAAACTGAAAAATTCTGAGTTAGGTTATAGTCCAGATAGATATAGCAACTTCCATCCAAATCCGTTTAGCCATTTTCGAAATGTTTTGTTGGCAAACACACACGAGGTAAGAACTCCGCGACCTTCAGTGGTATAAGAACACAATCCATCTGTTTATATATTTTATTATTCATTATGTAACCAACCATTAAATGGTATAATTTATTTTATTGACTGTTAAACGCACCGCCATACAATGGCTTATTAGTGCCTTGACCACTAAGAATATCAAACCCCGAATTTTAACATAGTATTCCTGCAGACTTAACGCTGATCTACAGGGGGGACGGAGGGGGTCTAAAATAGAGAAAATACATTCGACGTTTTATATCACAGGGCGAGGAAATTTAGAGAAACGCTATTATGACTTGATTCAAAACACTCGTGAACGCTGGTCCAGTGGAAAAGAAACGGTGCCTTTTAATACACGTTTATATCGTCAAGTCTTAATGGAAATCACAAAGAACCCGCCTTCAGTTATTTAACCATACGTGACTCACGATCGCCCATTACTTGTGGTTCTATCTCCCCCCAAGTTCATGGTAGGGGTTTAGAAAAGAGCCACCCTCCTCATTACGACCAAAACTCCCTAGGCTTACCCACACTTTCCTTTTTCAATTGCCTCTGGGAACTAGGATAGATAATTTATGTTTTTTTCTCACTTGCTCAGTAGTGGAGCCGACGAACTTCAAAATTGTTTTCAATTCTTCTTTGTATTGTCGATTCATTCCAGCCGGGAGCGGCGAAGGCGGCTTTTCATTACAGGACTCGCGTGTTTCTTGCAAAAACACTAAGGACAGTCGCTTTAGTAGATTTGGAAATATTATAAGAATGACTCAATCGCATCAGAGCTGCTGTCGCTAAGCCTAACACGTGCGTATTATGACGCATCATAGACAGGACAGAAGAATCTCTGGCCGTATTTTCTTTATTAGCTTCCGTCGCTAAGCCTAACACGTGTGTATTGTGATACATTTTATGTGTTTTTCAGTTCTAAATGTTTTTCTTGCTCAATTACATTGAGTTGAAACAGACGTTGTGAGATATTATTTCCGTTGTAATGAACTATCATATAACAAACATTTGAGAGATGTTGGCTTGTCCTGAATACATAATTAATACGGAATATTCACTAACTTCATCCATTCAACACGTACGACACCAACTTTTGTGATGTAAAAATATTATGATTGTATAACACAGTTTACAATCTTTCTTATGAACCATTTCTCCAGACTTCCGAAGTATAATAAATATTTCTTTATGACTAAACAGTCTTTAAGACATTCTACTGAACTTTAGATCTTTCTACTTTCTCTAGTTTGTAGAGTTAGTCATGTTCACATCATTACTTAATCACAATACTTCCGTTTTATTACACATTTAACCATTTGTTAAATAATTCATCCAAATCACCTGAAACGTTTCAAATAGATCAGCTAATTACATATATCTGACAATGAACACGAAGTACTGAGTATACAATACGGATAACAGTGTACTTCTCACTGGATACAGAGTACACAACACGGATAACAGTGTACGTCTCACTGGATACAGAGTACACAACACGGATAACAGTGTACTTCTCACTGGATACAGAGCACACAACACGGAAAACAGTGCACTTCTCACTGAATACAGAGTACACAATACGGATAACAGTGTACTTTTCACTGGATACAGAGTACACAACACGGATAACAGTGTACTTCTCACTGGATACATAGTACACAACACGGATAACAGTGCACTTCTCACTGAATACAGAGTAAACAATACGGATAACTGTGTACTTCTCACTAGATACAGAGTATACAACACGGATAACAGTGTACTTCTCACTGGATACAGAGTACACAACACGGATAACAGTGTACTTCTCACTGGATACAGAGTATACAACATGGATAACTGTATGTCTTATAGGATACAGAGTACACAATACGGATAACTGTACTTCTCACTGGATGCAGAGTACAAAACACGGATAACTGTGTACTTCTCACTGGATACAGAGTACACAACACGGATAACTGTGTACTTCTCACTGGATACAGAGTACACAACACGGATAACTGTGTATTACTCACTGGATACAGAATACACAACACGGATACCAGTGTACTTCTCACTGGATACAGAGTACACAACACGGATAACTGTGAACTCCTCACTGAATACAGAGTACACAACACGGATAACTGTGTACTTCTCACTAGATGCAGAGTATACAAAACGGATAACAGTGTACTTCTCACTGGATACAGAGTACACAACACGGATAACTGTGTACTTCTCTCTGGTTACAGAATATACAACACGGAAAAAAGTGTATGTCTTACTGGATACAGAGTACACAATACGGATAACAGTGTACTTCTCACTGAATACAGAGTACACAACATGGATAACTATGTACTTCTCACTGGATACAGAATACACAACACGGATAACAGTGTACTTCTCACTGGATACAGAATACACAACACGGATAACTGTGTACTTCTCACTGAATACATAGTACACAACACGGATAACTGTGTACTTCTCACTGGATACAGAGTACACAACACGGATAACAATGTACTTCTCACTGGATACATAGTACACAACACGGATAACAATGTACTTCTCACTGGATACAGAATACACAACACGGATACCAGTGTACTTCTCACTGGATACAGAGTACAGAATACGGATAACTGTGTACTTCTCACTGAATACAGAGTACACAACACGGATAACTGTGTACTTTTCACTGAATACAGTGTACACATCACGGATAACTGTGTACTTCTCACTTGATACAGAGTATACAACACGGATAATAGTGTATGTCTTACTAGATACAGAGTATACAATACGGATAACAGTGCACTTCTCACTGGATACAGAGTACATCACACGGATAACTGTGTACTTCTCACTGGATACAGAGTACACAACACGGATAACCGTGTACTTGTCATTGGATACAGAGTACACAACACGGATAACTGTGTACTTCTCACTGGATACAGAGTACACAACACGGATAACTGTGTACTTCTCACTGGATACAGAGTACACAACACGTATAACTGTGTACTTTTCACTGAATACAGAGTACACAACACGGATAACTGTGTATTTTCTCACTAAATACAGAGTATACAACACGGATAACAGTGTATGTCTTACTGGATACAGAGTACACAACACAGATAACAGTGTACTTCTCACGATACAGAGTACACAACACGGATAATAGTGTACATTTTACTTGATACAGAGTACACAACACGGATAACAGTGTACTTCTCACTGGATACAGAATACACAACACGGATACCAGTGTATGTCTTACTGGATACAGAGTACACAATACGGATAACAGTGCACTTCTCACTGGATACAGAGTACACCACACGGAGAACTGTGTACTTCTCACTGGATAGAGAGTACACAACACGGATAACTGTGTACTTCTCACTGGATATAGAGTACACAACACGTATAACTGTGTACTTTTCACTGAATACAGAGTACACAACACAGATAACTGTGTACTTCTCACTAAATACAGAGTATACAACACGGATAACAGTGTATGTCTTACTGGATACAGAGTACACAACACGGATAACAGTGTACTTCTCACTGAATACAGAGTACACAACACGGATAACAATGTACTTCTCACTGGATACAGAATACACAACACGGATAACTGTACTTCTCACTGGATACATAGTACACAACACGGATAACAATGTACTTCTCACTGGATACATAGTACACAACACGGATAACTGTGTACTTCTCACTGGATACAGAGTACACAACACGGATAACAATGTACTTCTCACTGGATACATAGTACACAACACGGATAACAATGTACTTCTCACTGGATACAGAATACACAACACGGATACCAGTGTACTTCTCACTGGATACAGAGTACAGAATACGGATAACTGTGTACTTCTCACTGAATACAGAGTACACAACACGGATAACTGTGTACTTTTCACTGAATACAGTGTACACATCACGGATAACTGTGTACTTCTCACTAGATACAGAGTATACAACACGGATAATAGTGTATGTCTTACTGGATACAGAGTATACAATACGGATAACAGTGCACTTCTCACTGGATACAGAGTACACCACACGGATAACTGTGTACTTCTCACTGGATACAGAGTACACAACACGGATAACCGTGTACTTGTCATTGGATACAGAGTACACAACACGGATAACTGTGTACTTCTCACTGGATACAGAGTACACAACACGGATAACAGTGTACTTCTCACTGAATACAGAGTACACAACACGGATAACTGTGTACTTCTCACTAGATACAGAGTATACAACACGGATAACAGTGTACTTCTCACTGGATACAGAGTACACAACACGGATAACAGTGTACTTCTCACGATACAGAGTACACAACACGGACAACAGTGTATGTCTTACTGGATACAGAGTACACAATACGGATAACAGTGTACCTCTCACTGGATACAGAGTAAACAGCACGGATAACAGTGTACTTCTCACTGAATACAGAGTACACAACACGGATAACTGTGTACTTCTCACTAGATACAGAGTATACAACACGGATAACAGTGTACTTCTCACTGGATACAGAGTACACAACACGGATAACAGTGTACTTCTCACGATACAGAGTACACAACACGGATAATAGTGTACACTTTACTGGATACATAGTACACAACACGGATAACAGTGTACTTCTCACTGGATACAGAGTATACAACACGGATAACAGTGTATACTGATTAAATACTTTTACAGTAATAAATATGTTATCGAGCTCTTTATTGTGTAACATTTTTGCTACACATTGTTGAGTACATCCATTCTTGTTTAACTGCTTAAAGGGTTAATTATTCTCTTTGATAACATCTCAATACCGTGCTTAGTGTATTCACCATTGTTGAAAACTTCTAGATACATTGTTGCATCTATTCATTTTTTAGACTGTTTCCCATCATAACGCATTTATCCAACTTAAATTTGTATGTACTCTCTCTTCTTGACAGCGTATTTTTGAACATATCTTCCTATTTCTTATTTCACAACAAATATTAGGTGTTTATATCCTGTATGAAAGTCCTAGCTAAAGCAGCTTTTAAACATATTAAATGTATCTCCAGAAGATTGGCTCACATCTTTGTTGATACTAGATCAATACTGTATTTTGTCTTTTATCACCAAGACGTAATCGGAACTTTTCTCGAATAGGCGTTCTTTAGCAGTAAGTCTTTTAGAATGGAACGGATATATAACGTATCGATTGTGATCTGTACGTGACGGAGGAAAAAATGACATTCTAGTCCTGGTCTCGATAAAAATAGCTGTTAACCAAAATAGTTACAATATACAATTTTCTGTTAACCAGAGTTGTTACAATATTTAGTTTTTTGTTCATCAGAACTGTTATTATATTTAGTTTTCTGTTAACCAGAACAGTTATTATATTTAGTTTTCTGTTAACCAGAACAATTATTATATTTAGTTTTCTGTTAACCAGAACAATTATTATATTTAGTTTTCTGTTAAACAGAACTGATATTGTGTGTAGTTTTCTGTCAAACAGAACAGTTATTATATTTAGTTTTCTGTTAAACAGAACAGTTATTATATTTAGTTTTCTGTTAAACAGAACTGATATTGTATGTATATTTCTGTTAACTATAGCTATTGCTATCGTTAACAGGAACTATTATCACAGATAATTTGTTACCTAAACAACCGAAAGTAATTTTAACAATAAACAGATTTCAGATCTAACAACTGTCAGCCGGGCGTAGCAGGTGCAACACAAAAGTTAAAACAGGAACATGAAACTAAACTATCTTTGTAAGGGACGTTTCTTGAAGAACTATATATAGTTTTATAATAAAAGAAACTACACGTACTACCATGAAGTTCACTTGCTACAGTCGATAAACATAAAACTAAACCATATTTGTAAGGGACGTTTCTTGAAGAACTATATATAGTTTTATAATAAAAGAAACTACACGTACTACCATGAAGTTCACTTGCTACAGTCGATAAACATAAAACTAAACTATCTTTGTAAGGGACGTTTCTTGAAGAACTATATATAGTTTTATAATAAAAGAAACTACACGTACTACCATGAAGTTCACTTGCTACAGTCGATAAACATAAAACTAAACTATCTTTGTAAGGGACGTTTCTTGAAGAACTATATATAGTTTTATAATAAAAGAAACTACACGTATTACCATGAAGTTCACTTGCTACAGTCGATAAACATAAAACTAAACCATATTTGTAAGGGACGTTTCTTGAAGAACTATATATAGTTTTATAATGAAAGAAACTACACGTACTACCATGAAGTTCACTTGCTACAGTCGATAAACATAAAACTAAACTATCTTTGTAAGGGACGTTTCTTGAAGAACTATATATAGTTTTATAATGAAAGAAACTACACGTACTACCATGAAGTTCACTTGCTACAGTCGATAAACATAAAACTAAACCATATTTGTAAGGGACGTTTCTTGAAGAACTATATATAGTTTTATAATGAAAGAAACTACACGTACTACCATGAAGTTCACTTGCTACAGTCGATAAACATAAAACTAAACTATCTTTGTAAGGGACGTTTCTTGAAGAACTATATATAGTTTTATAATGAAAGAAACTACACGTACTACCATGAAGTTCACTTGCTACAGTCGATAAACAGAAAAGGACGTATTATAGTGTTCATTTTTTTTTCAGGCACACATGCAGTTTTGTTCTAGATGGAAAAATATGAAAACCATGGCTAAAAGTATCTAGAGTTCTAGAGTCTATCAACTAGAAACAAAAGAAATTAAATGTACAGATGCTAGAAATACAGAACACTATGTCAGTACAGATGCTAGAAATACAGAACACTATGTCACAAATTTTGTTCCTGGATAGTGTGTGTTATTTATTTATTTATTATGTTTTAAAAGTACAGAAAATGGACATAATTCCCTCCAAACTTTGCTTTTGTGACCTGGATAATGAAATTTAGAAATTAACCTATTTTCTATGTAAAAACAGGCAAATTTGCACATTTTCATTTACATAAGGTCTGAATAAAACAACATATGAATCAAGATTTACATGTATTTATACTAATGTTATACAAAAATGTTTAGAAGTGAGTAGCTTTTCGATATTTTCGACTGTAATATAAATCACTTTCACGTATCAGCCCCCATATATAGTCTCTCATCATGTTTTAATTATACGCTCCTTGGTAGTGACATTCAAAGTCCAATATATCTTTGTAGAAGCACTCGCCTTGCTCCTCTGACTATGCTCCCATGTTCTCCTTGAATTTATCAAGACGAGCATCAAGGATATGGACTTTCAGGGACATCCTGCAGCCCATTTTGCCGTAGTTCGTCACAAGAGCCTCAACCAGTTCCACATAATTTTCGGCCTTGTGATTGCCAAAGAAGCCCCAAACCACTGCAACAAAGCTGCCCTAAGTGTTTTTGCCTACCTACTGAGCTTCTTGGGGAATTCTGTGCACTCCAGGATCTTCTTTTTTCGTGGTCCAACGAAGACACCAGCTTTGACCTTTACCTCAGATAGCTCAGGGAAAAAGTCTTAAGGTACTTGAAAGCTGCAGACTCCTTATCAAGAGCTGTGACAAATTGTTTCATAAAACCCAATTTTATATTCAATGATGGGAACAACACCTTCTGGAGATCCACTAGTGGCTCACACTTGGCATTGTGCCTCCCCACAGAGAACTCGGTCCGTTGTGGCCATGTGCTTCCTGTTGTAGTGCTCTGCGGTGTCCATGCTGTTCCAGAGGTAAAGATAACAGAAAAACTTAATAAAGCCTGCTTCGAGACTCATCAGAAATGCCACTATTTTAAAGTCTCTGATAACCTCCCAGCCATACTCATCATACTTCAAGGCTTCTAGCAAGGTCTTAATGCTGTTGTATTCCTCTTTGAGGTGCACCGAAAAATATTAACATTGTAAAAGGTCTAAATTTTGTACGATATAAAATCTTACTATCCAAGCAAACAAAAATTTTCCGTGTTACCTTCTAGAGCGTTTTTTTTTTTGTAGTGTAGTGCGTGCAGGTAAAGTTAGGTGCCCAGGGTTTGTCTTGATACCCGACAGGAATACCGAAATATGTAGATACTGTCACAGAGTACTTTTTCGCTCTTGTCTTGATAAATTGGCCACATACATAGCAGAATGAAACTGGAGAATGCTTGCAACTTCTTGATATCATCTCTGATAAAATCAGATAGGTCCATGTGTCCACTTTGGCAGCTAGAACTAAACTGAAGTGGTGAGTGGTGAGTCCCTGTATATATATTACTATGAAAAGTTCTAGAAAATTCTCGTAAGTTCTACAACATTCTAGAAAGTTCTTGAAAATTTTTGTAAGTTCGAGAAAGTTCTCTATCAGCTACTCAGAACTGAATCTACCTGGAATGTTCTGGAAAATGGGTAAATTTGAAAATTTCATAACACAGGTCACAAAAGCAGTTTGATGAGAAAAAAATATCTCTTTTCCATTTACTTTAGGCATAAGCAGTGTAGAAATGACACTTTCTGCCCAGGAACAAGAAAAAGTAAACATTTTGTTAGAACATTATGTTATTTATTTGTTTGTTTAACAGCATTTCAAACTTAAACATGTCGTTAACTAGTTTACGAATAACTTGTTTTATTTTCTCTGTGTAGTAAAAACAAATGAAATTTATCATTTAACAAACTTTCTACGAAATACAATAATAATTATTTAGAACAATTCTTTACAAGAATTAATTAATTAATGAAACAGTTTCCAAAATCCTGACGGTCGTAACAGAAGAAAAACACATTAAAATCTTTATCTAATTATCGAGATATCCTACTTTACTTATTCATAAGAAAATTCACGACACTAACCACAATGATTCAACGTTGATGACTATCTTATGTAACGAATATTATTTTCGATACTACAAGCTTTTAATTTATAAAGATTATTGCCAATTGTTAACGTATTGTTTTGTTATCTATTGTCATTCCATTTTCTTCCAAGATTAGACGACAAAACTTTCAAAATTATAAACCCTAGCCAGTACTTTGATAACCTTGTAAGAAAAATTACATATAAGTAACATATTATTACTCTAGTTACTGTTACAAAGTCAGAATGATGTATCACATTTAATACTATAAGTATTATAATATTACTCTAATTGTTGTTACAAAGTCAGTATATGTATCACATTTAATAAAATAAGTATAGTTTACTACAAGTATTGTAATATTACTCTAGTCGTTGTTACAAAGTCAGTACGATGTATCACATTTAATAAAATAAGTATAGTTTACAATAAGTATTGTAATATTACTCTAGTTATTGTTACAAAGTCAGTACGATGTATCACATTTAATACAATAAGTATAGTTTACTATAAGTATAGTAATATTATTCTAGTTGTTGTTCCAAAGTCAGTAGATGTATCACATTTAATACAATAAGTATAGTTTACTATAAGTATTGTAATATTACTCTAGTTATTTATACAAAGTCAGTAGGATATATCATATTTAATACAATAAATATAGTTTTTATAAGTATTTTAATATTACTATAGTTCTTGTTAGAAAGTCAGTGTGATGTATCACATTTAATACGATAAGTATAGTTTACTATAAGTATTGTAATATTACTGCAGTTACTGTTACAAAGTCTGTATGATGTATCACATTCAATACAATAAGTATAGTTTACTATAAGATTTGTAATATTACTCCAGTTATTGTTACAAAGTCAGTACACTGTATCACTCTTAATACAATGAGTACAGTTTACTATAAGTATTTTATCATTACTCCAGTTGTTGTAACAAAGTCAGTACGATGTATCACATTTAATACAATAAGTATAGTTTGGGATAAGTATTGTAATATTACTCTAGTTCTTGTTACAAATTCAGTATGATGTATCACATTTAATACAATAAGTAGAGTTTACTATAAGTATTGTAATATTACTCTAGTTATTGTTGCAAAGTCAGTAGATGTATCACATTTAATACAATAAATATCGTTTGCTATAAGTATTGTAATATTACTATAGTTGTTGTTACAAAGTCGGTATGATGTATCACATTTAATACTATAAGTATAGTAATATTACTCTAGTTGTTGATACAAAGTCAGTAGATGTATCACATTTAATACAATAAGTATTGTTTACTATAACTATTGTAACATTACTCTAGTTGTTGTTACAAAGCCAGTACGATGTATCACACTTAATACTATAAGAATAGTTTACTATAACTATTGTAATATTGCTCTAGTTGTTGTTACAAAGCCAGTACGATATATCACACTTAATACTATAAGTATAATTTACTATAAGTATTGTAATATTACTCTAGTTGTTGTTACAAAGTCAGTACGATGTATCACATTTAATACAATAAGTATAGTTTACTATAAGTATTTAAATATTATTATAGTTCATTTACAAAGTCAGTACGATGTATCACATTTAATACAATAAGTATAATTTCCTAGAAGAATTGTAATATCACTCTAGTAATTGTTACAAAGTCAGTATGATGTATCATATTTAATACAATATATATAGTTTACTATAAGTATTGTAATATTACTATAGTTCTTGTTACAAAGTCAGTATGATGTATCACATTTAATACAATAAGTATTGTAATATTACTCTAGTTATTGTTACAAAGTCAGTACGGCGTATCACAGTTAATACAATAAGTATTGTTTACTATAAGTATAGTAATATTACTCTAGTTGTTGTTACAAAGTCAGTATAATGTATCACATTTAATAAAATAAGTATAGTTTACTATAAGTATTGTAATATTACTCTAGTTGTTGTTACAAATCAGTATGATGTATCACATTTAATAAAATAAGTATAGTTTACAATAAGTATTGTAATATTACTCTAGTTATTGTTACAAAGTCAATACGATGTATCACATTTAATACAATAAGTATAGTTTACTATAATTATTGCAATATTACTCTAGTTGTTGTTACAAAGTCAGAATGATGTATCACATTTAATACTATAAATATTATAATATTACTCTAGTTGTTGTTACAAAGTCACTATATGTATCACATTTAATAAAATAAGTATAGTTTACTATAAGAATTGTAATATTACTCTAGTTGTTGTTACAATGTCAGTACGATGTATCACATTTAATAAAATAAGTATAGTTTACAATAAGTATTGTAATATTACTCTAGTTATTGTTACAAAGTCAGTACGATGTATCACATTTAATACAATAAGTATAGTTTACTATAATTATTGCAATATTACTCTAGTTGTTGTTACAAAGTCAGTATGATGTATCATATTTAATACAATATATATAGTTTACTATAAGTATTGTAATATTACTCTAGTTATTGTTACAAAGTCAGTACGGCGTATCACAGTTAATACAATAAGTATTGTTTACTATAAGTATAGTAATATTACTCTAGTTGTTGTTACAAAGTCAGTATAATGTATCACATTTAATACAATAAGCATAGTTTACTATAAGTATTGTTATATTACTCTACTTGGTGTTACAAATTCAGTACGATGTATCACATTTAATGCAATAAGTATAATTTACTATAAGTATTGTAATATTACTATAGTTATTGTTACAAAGTCAGTATGATGTATCACATTTAATACCATAAGCATAGTTTACTATAAGTATTGTTATATTACTCTACTTGGTGTTACAAAGTCAGTACGATGTATCACATTTAATACAATAAGTATAGTTAACTATAAGTATTGTAATATTACTCTAGTTGTTGTTCCAAAGTCAGTACGTTGTATCACATTTAATACAAAAAGTATAGTTTACTATAAGTATTTAAATATTATTATAGTTCATTTACAAAGTCAGTACGATGTATCACATTTAATACAATAAGTATAATTTCCTAGAAGAATTGTAATATCACTCTAGTAATTGTTACAAAGTCAGTATGATGTATCATATTTAATACAATATATATAGTTTACTATAAGTATTGTAATATTACTATAGTTCTTGTTACAAAGTCAGTTTGATGTATCACATTTAATAAAATAAGTATAGTTCACTATAAGTATTGTAATATTACTCTATTTATTATTACAAAGTCAGTAAAATGTCTCACATATAATACAATAAGTATAGTTCACTATAAGTATTGTAATATTACTCTAGTTATTGTTACAAAATCAGTATGATGTGTCACATTTAATGCAATAAGTACAGTTTACTATAAGTATTGTAATATTACTATAGTTGTTGTTACAAAGTCAGTATGATGTATCACATTTAATACAATAAGTATAGTTCACTATAACTATTGTAATATTACTTTAGTTACTGTTACAAAGTCAGAATGATGTATCACATTTAATACTATAAGTATTATAATATTACTCTAGTTGTTGTTACAAAGTCACTATATGTATCACATTTAATAAAATAAGTATAGTTTACTATAAGTATTGTAATATTACTCTAGTTGTTGTTACAATATCAGTACGATGTATC
This sequence comes from Tachypleus tridentatus, assembly GCF_004210375.1. NCBI lineage: Eukaryota > Metazoa > Arthropoda > Merostomata > Xiphosura > Limulidae > Tachypleus > Tachypleus tridentatus. The sequence goes on from NW_027467777.1 coordinate 19,727,426, forward strand.
ACATTTAATAAAATAAGTATAGTTTACTATAATTATTGCAATATTACTCTAGTTGTTGTTACAAAGTCAGTATGATGTATCATATTTAATACAATATATATAGTTTACTATAAGTATTGTAATATTACTCTAGTTATTGTTACAAAGTCAGTACGGTGTATCACAGTTAATACAATAAGTATTGTTTACTATAAGTATAGTAATATTACTCTAGTTGTTGTTACAAAGTCAGTATAATGTATCACATTTAATACAATAAGCATAGTTTACTATAAGTATTGTTATATTACTCTACTTCGTGTTACAAAGTCAGTACGATGTATCACATTTAATGCAATAAGTATAATTTACTATAAGTATTGTAATATTACTATAGTTATTGTTACAAAGTCAGTATGATGTATCACATTTAATACCATAAGCATAGTTTACTATAAGTATTGTTATATTACTCTAGTTGGTGTTACAAAGTCAGTACGATGTATCACATTTAATACAATAAGTATAGTTAACTATAAGTATTGTAATATTACTCTAGTTGTTGTTCCAAAGTCAGTACGTTGTATCACATTTAATACAATAAGTATAGTTTACTATAAGTATTTAAATATTATTATAGTTCATTTACAAAGTCAGTACGATGTATCACATTTAATACAATAAGCATAGTTTACTATAAGTATTGTAATATTACTCTAGTTATTGTTGCAAAGTCAGTAGATGTATCACATTTAATACAATAAATATCGTTTGCTATAAGTATTGTAATATTACTATAGTTGTTGTTACAAAGTCGGTATGATGTATCACATTTAATACTATAAGTATAGTAATATTACTCTAGTTGTTGATACAAAGTCAGTAGATGTATCACATTTAATACAATAAGTATTGTTTACTATAACTATTGTAATATTACTCTAGTTGTTGTTACAAAGCCAGTACGATGTATCACACTTAATACTATAAGAATAGTTTACTATAACTATTGTAATATTGCTCTAGTTGTTGTTACAAAGCCAGTACGATATATCACACTTAATACTATAAGTATAATTTACTATAAGTATTGTAATATTACTCTAGTTGTTGTTACAAAGTCAGTACGATGTATCACATTTAATACAATAAGTATAGTTTACTATAAGTATTTAAATATTATTATAGTTCATTTACAAAGTCAGTATGATGTATCACATTTAATACAATAAGTATAATTTCCTAGAAGAATTGTAATATCACTCTAGTAATTGTTACAAAGTCAGTATGATGTATCATATTTAATACAATATATATAGTTTACTATAAGTATTGTAATATTACTATAGTTCTTGTTACAAAGTCAGTATGATGTATCACATTTAATACAATAAGTATTGTAATATTACTCTAGTTATTGTTACAAAGTCAGTACGGCGTATCACAGTTAATACAATAAGTATTGTTTACTATAAGTATAGTAATATTACTCTAGTTGTTGTTACAAAGTCAGTATAATGTATCACATTTAATAAAATAAGTATAGTTTACTATAAGTATTGTAATATTACTCTAGTTGTTGTTACAATATCAGTACGATGTATCACATTTAATAAAATAAGTATAGTTTACAATAAGTATTGTAATATTACTCTAGTTATTGTTACAAAGTCAATACGATGTATCACATTTAATACAATAAGTATAGTTTACTATAATTATTGCAATATTACTCTAGTTGTTGTTACAAAGTCAGAATGATGTATCACATTTAATACTATAAGTATTATAATATTACTCTAGTTGTTGTTACAAAGTCACTATATGTATCACATTTAATAAAATAAGTATAGTTTACTATAAGAATTGTAATATTACTCTAGTTGTTGTTACAATGTCAGTATGATGTATCACATTTAATAAAATAAGTATAGTTTACAATAAGTATTGTAATATTACTCTAGTTATTGTTACAAAGTCAGTACGATGTATCACATTTAATACAATAAGTATAGTTTACTATAATTATTGCAATATTATTCTAGTTGTTGTTACAAAGTCAGTATGATGTATCATATTTAATACAATATATATAGTTTACTATAAGTATTGTAATATTACTCTAGTTATTGTTACAAAGTCAGTATGGCGTATCACATTTAATACAATAAGTATTGTTTACTATAAGTATTGTAATATTACTCTAGTTGTTGTTACAAAGTCAGTATAATGTATCACATTTAATACAATAAGCATAGTTTACTATAAGTATTGTTATATTACTCTAGTTGTTGTTACAAAGTCAGTACGATGTATCACATTTAATGCAATAAGTATAATTTACTATAAGTATTGTAATATTACTATAGTTATTGTTACAAAGTCAGTATGATGTATCACATTTAATACAATAAGCATAGTTTACTATAAGTATTGTTATATTACTCTACTTGGTGTTACAAAGTCAGTATGATGTATCACATTTAATACAATAAGTATAGTTAACTATAAGTATTGTAATATTACTCTAGTTGTTGTTCCAAAGTCAGTACGTTGTATCACATTTAATACAAAAAGTATAGTTTACTATAAGTATTTAAATATTATTATAGTTCATTTACAAAGTCAGTATGATGTATCACATTTAATACAATAAGTATAATTTCCTAGAAGAATTGTAATATCACTCTAGTAATTGTTACAAAGTCAGTATGATGTATCATATTTAATACAATATATATAGTTTACTATAAGTATTGTAATATTACTATAGTTCTTGTTACAAAGTCAGTTTGATGTATCACATTTTATAAAATAAGTATAGTTCACTATAAGTATTGTAATATTACTCTATTTATTATTACAAAGTCAGTAAAATGTCTCACATATAATACAATAAGTATAGTTCACTATAAGTATTTTAATATTACTATAGTTCTTGTTAGAAAGTCAGTATGATGTATCACATTTAATACAATAAGTATAGTTTACTATAAGTATTGTAATATTACTATAGTTGTTGTTACAAAGTCAGTATGATGTATCACATTTAATACAATAAGTATAGTTCACTATAAGTATTGTAATATTACTTTAGTTACTGTTACAAAGTCAGAATGATGTATCACATTTAATACTATAAGTATTATAATATTACTCTAGTTGTTGTTACAAAGTCACTATATGTATCACATTTAATAAAATAAGTATAGTTTACTATAAGTATTGTAATATTACTCTAGTTGTTGTTACAAATCAGTATGATGTATCACATTTAATAAAATAAGTATAGTTTACTATAATTATTGCAATATTACTCTAGTTGTTGTTACAAAGTCAGTATGATGTATCATATTTAATACAATATATATAGTTTACTATAAGTATTGTAATATTACTCTAGTTATTGTTACAAAGTCAGTATGATGTATCACAGTTAATACAATAAGTATTGTTTACTATAAGTATAGTAATATTACTCTAGTTGTTGTTACAAAGTCAGTATAATGTATCACATTTAATACAATAAGCATAGTTTACTATAAGTATTGTAATATTACTCTACTTGGTGTTACAAAGTCAGTACGATGTATCACATTTAATACGATAAGTATAGTTTACTATAAGTATTGTAATATTACTGTAGTTCTTGTTACAAAGTCAATATGATGTATCACATTTAATACAATAAGTACAGTTCACGATAAGTGTTGTAATATTACTTTAGTTACTGTTACAAAATCAGTATGATGTATCACATTCAATACAATAAGAATAGTTTACTATAAGTATTGTAATATTACTATAGTTATTGTTACAAAGTCAGTATAATGTATCACATTTAATACAATAAGCATAGTTTACTATAAGTATTGTTATATTACTCTAGTTGGTGTTACAAAGTCAGTACGATGTATCATATTTAATACAATGAGTATATTTACTATAAGTATTGTAATATTACTCTAGTTATTGTTACAAAATCAGTATGATGTGTCACATTTAATGCAATAAGTACAGTTTACTATAAGTATTGTAATATTACTATAGTTGTTGTTACAAAGTCAGTATGATGTATCACATTTAATACAATAAGTATAGTTCACTATAACTATTGTAATATTACTTTAGTTACTGTTACAAAGTAGGAATGATGTATCACATTTAATACTATAAGTATTATATTATTACTCTAGTTGTTGTTACAAAGTCACTATATGTATCACATTTATTAAAATAAGTATAGTTTACAATAAGTATTGTAATATTACTCTAGTTATTGTTACAAAGTCAGTACGATGTATCACATTTAATACAATAAGTATAGTTTACTATAAGTATTGTAATATTATTCTAGTTGATATTACAAAGTCAGTATGATGTATCACATTTAATACAATATATATAGTTTACTATAAGTATTGTAATATTACTCTAGTTTTGTTACAAAGTCAGTATGATGTATCACATTTAATACAATAAGTATAGTTTACTATAAGTATTGTAATATTACTCTAGTTGTTGTTACAAAGTCAGTATAATGTATCACATTTAATACAATAAGTATAGTTTACTATAAGTATTGTAATATTACTATAGTTGTTGTTACAAAGTCAGTATGATGTATCACATTTAATACAATAAGTATAGTTTACTATAAGTATTGTAATATTACTATAGTTATTGTTACAAAGTCAGTATGATGTATCACATTTAATACCATAAGCATAGTTTACTATAAGTATTGTTATATTACTCTACTTGGTGTTACAAAGTCAGTACGATGTATCACATTTAATACAATAAGTATAGTTTACTATAAGTATTGTAATATTACTATAGTTCATTTACAAAGTCAGTATGATGTATCACATTTAATACAATAAGTATAATTTCCTATAAGAATTGTAATATTACTCTAGTAATTGTTACAAAGTCAGTATGATGTATCACATTTAATACAATATATATAGTTTACTATAAGTATTGTAATATTACTATAGTTCTTGTTACAAAGTCAGTATGATGTATCACATTTAATAAAATAAGCATAGTTCACTATAAGTATTGTAATATTACTCTAGTTATTGTTACAAAGTCAGTAAAATGTATCACATTTAATACAATAAGTATAGTTTACTATAAGTATTGTAATATTACTATAATTATTGTTACAAACTCAGGATGATGTATCACATTCAATACAATAAGTATAGTTTACTATGAGTATTGTATTATTACTATAGTTGTTGGTACAAAGCAGTATGATGTATCACATTTAATATAATAAGTATAGTTCACTATAACTATTGTAATATTACTTTAGTTACTGTTACAAAGTCAGAATGATGTATCACATTTAATACTATAAGTATTATAATATTACTCTAGTTGTTGTTACAAAGTCACTATATGTATCACATTTAATACAATAAGTATAGTTTACTATAATTATTGCAATATTCCTCTAGTTGTTGTTACAAAGTCAGTATGATGTATCATATTTAATACAATATATATAATTTACTATAAGTATTGTAATATTACTCTAGTTATTGTTACAAAGTCAGTATGATGTATCACATTTAATACAATAAGTATAGTTTACTATAAGTATAGTAATATTACTCTAGTTGTTGTTCAAAGTCAGTAGATGTATCACATTTAATACAATAAGTATTATAATATTACTCTAGTTGTTGTTACAAAGTCACTATATGTATCACATTTAATACAATAAGTATAGTTTACTATAAGTATTGTAATATTACTATAGTTGTTGTTACAAAGTCAGTATGATGTATCACATTTAATACAATAAGTATAGTTCACTATAAGTATTGTAATATTACTCTAGTTATTATTACAAAGTCAGTAAAATGTCTCACATATAATACAATAAGTATAGTTCACTATAAGTATTTTAATATTACTATAGTTCTTGTTAGAAAGTCAGTATGATGTATCACATTTAATACAATAAGTATAGTTTACTATAAGTATTGTAATATTACTCTAGTTGTTGTTACAAAGTCAGTATGATGTATCACATTTAATACAATAAGTATAGTTCACTATAAGTATTGTAATATTACTCTAGTTATTGTTACAAAGTCAGTATGATGTATCACATTTAATACAATAAGTATAGTTTACTATAAGTATTGTAATATTACTATAGTTATTGTTACAAAGTCAGTATGATGTATCACATTTAATACAATAAGTATAGTTTACTATAAGTATTGTAATATTACTCTAGTTGTTGTTATAAAGTCAGTATGATGTATCACATTTAATACAATAAGTATATTTACTATAAGTATTGTAATATTACTCTAGTTATTGTTACAAAATCAGTATGATGTATCACATTTAATACAATAAGTTCAGTTTACTATAAGTATTGTAATATTACTCTAGTTGTTGTTACAAAGTCAGTATGATGTATCACATTTAATACAATAAGTATAGTTCACTATAAGTATTGTAATATTACTTTAGTTATTGTTACAAAGTCAGAATGATGTATCACATTTAATACTATAAGTATAGTAATATTACTCTAATTGTTGTTACAAAGTCAGTATGATGTATCACATTTAATACAATAAGTATAGTTTACTATAAGTATTGTAATATTACTCTAGTTGTTGTTACAAAGTCAGTACAATGTATCACATTTAATACAATAAGTATAGTTTACTATAAGTATTGAAATATTACCATAGTCATTGTTACAAAGTCAGTAGGATGTATCATATTTAATACAATAAGTATAGTTTACTATAAGTATTGTAATATTACTCTAGTTATTGTTGCAAAGTCAGTAGATGTATCACATTTAATACAATAAGTATAGTTTACTATAAGTATTGTAATATTACTCTAGTTGTTGTTACAAAGTCAGTATGATGTATCACATTTAATACAATAAGTATAGTTTACTATAAGTATTGTAATATTACTCTAGTTATTGTTACAAAGTCAGTAGGATGTATCATATTTAATACAATGAGTATAGTTTACTATAAGTATTGTAATATTACTCTAGTTGTTGTTGCAAAGTCAGTAGATGTATCACATTTAATACAATAAGTATAGTTTACTATAAGTATTGTAATATTACCCTAGTTGTTGTTACAAAGTCAGTAGGATGTATCATATTTAATACAATAAGTATAGTTTACTATAAGTATTGTAATATTACTCTAGTTATTGTTACAAAGTCAGTAGATGTATCACATTTAATACAATAAGTATAGTTTACTATAAGTATTGTAATATTACTTTAGTTGTTCTTACAAAGTCAGTACGATGTATCAAATTTAATACAATAAGTATAATTTACTAGAAGTATTGTAATATCACTCTAGTTATTTTTACAAAGACAATACGGTGTACCACAGTTAATACAATAAGTATAGTTTACTATAAGTATTGTAATATTAGTTTTGTTATTGTTACAAAGTCAGTAGGATGTTTCATATTTAATACAATGAGTATAGTTTAGTATAAGTATTGTAATATTACTCTAGTTGTTGTGACAAAGTCAGTATGATGTATCACATTTAATACAATAAGTATAGTTTACTATAAGTATTGTAATATTACTCTAGTTGTTGTTACAAAGTCAGTACGATGTATCACATTTAATACAATAAGTATAGTTTACTATAAGTATTGTAATATTACTCTAGTTGTTGTTACAAAGTCAGTACGATGTATCACATTTAATACAATAAGTATAGTTTACTATAAGTATTGTAATATTACTCTAGTTGTTGTTACAAAGTCAGTAGATGTATCACATTTAATACAATAAGTATAGTTTACTATAAGTATTGTAATATTACTCTAGTTGTTGTTACAAAGTCAGTATGATGTATCACATTTAATACAATAAGTATAGTTTACTATAAGTATTGTAATATTACTCTAGTTGTTGTTACAAAGTCAGTAGATGTATCACATTTAATACAATAAATATAGTTGACTATAAGTATTGTAATATTACTATAGTTTTTGTTACAAAGTCAGTATGATGTATCACATTTAATACAATAAGTATAGTTTACTATAAGTATTGTAATATTACTCTAGTTATTGTTACAAAGTCAGTACAATGTATCACATTTAATACAATAAGTATAGTTTACTATAAGTATTGTAATATTACTCTAGTTGTTGTTACAAAGTCAGTATGATGTATCACATTTAATACAATAAGTATAGTTTACTATAAGTATTGTAATATTACTCTAGTTGTTGTTACAAAGTCAGTATGATGTATCACATTTAATACAATAAGTATAGTTTACTATAAGTATTGTAATATTACTCTAGTTGTTGTTCCGAAGTCAGTGCGATGTATCACATTTAATACAATAAGTATAGTTCACTATAAGTGTTGTAATATTACTTTAGTTACTGTTACAAAATCAGTATGATGTATCACATTCAATACAATAAGAATAGTTTACTATAAGTATTGTAATATTACTGTAGTTAATGTTACAAAGTCAGTATGATGTATCACATTTAATACAATAAGTATAGTTTACTATAAGTATTGTAATATTACTCTAGTTATTGTTACAAAGTCAGTAGGATGTATTATATTTAATACAATGAGTATAGTTTACTATAAGTATTGTAATATTACTCTAGTTGTTGTTACAAAGTCAGTATGATGTATCACATTTAATGCAATAAGTATAGTTTACTATAAGTATTGTAATATCACTCTAGTAATTGTTACTAAGTCAGTATGATGTATCACATTTAATACAATAAGTATAGTTTACTATAAGTATTGTAATATTACTCTAGTTGTTGTTACAAAGTCAGTACGAATTATCACATATAATACAACAAGTATAGTTTACTATAAGTATTGTAATATTACTCTAGTTATTGTTACAAAGTCAGTATGATGTATCACATTTAATACAATAAGTATAGTTTACTAAAAGTACTGCAATATTACTCTAGTTGTTGTTCCAAAGTCAGTATGATGTATCATATTTAATACACTATATATAGTTTACTATAATAATTGTAATATTACTCTAGTTGTTGTTCCAATGTCAGTATGATGTATTATATTTAATACGATAAGTATAGTTTACTATAAGTATTGTAATATTACTCTAGTTGTTGTTACAAAGTCAGTAGATGTATCACATTTAATACAATAAGTATAGTTTACTATAAGTATTGTAATATTACTATAGTTATTGTTACAAAGTCAGTATGATGTATCACATTCAATACAATAAGTACAGTTTACTATAAGTATTGTAATATTACTCTAGTTGTTGTTACAAAGTCAGTATGATGTATCACATTTAATACAATAAGTATAGTTTACTATAAGTATTGTAATATTACTATAGTTATTGTTACAAAGTCAGTATGATGTATCACATTGAATACAATAAGTATAGTTTACTATGAGTATTGTAATATTACTCTAGTTATTGTTACAAAGTCAGTATGATGTATCACATTTAATACAATAAGTATAGTTTACTATAAGTATTGTAATATTACTCTAGTTGTTGTTACAAAGTCAGTATGATGTATCACATTTAATACAATAAGTATAGTTTACTATAAGTATTGTAATATTACTCTAGTTGTTGTTACAAAGTCAGTATGATGTATCACATTTAATACAATAAGTATAGTTTACTATAAGTATTCTAATATTACTCTAGTTGTTGTTACAAAGTCAGTATGATGTATCACATTTAATACAATAAGTATAGTTTACTATAAGTATTGTAATATTACTATAGTTGTTGTTACAAAATCAGTATGATGTATCATATTTTATACTAATAAGTATTGTAATATTACTCTAGTTGTTGTTACAAAGTCAGTATGATGTATCACATTTAATATAATAAGTATAGTTCACTATAAGTATTGTAATATTACTCTTGTTGTTGTTACAAAGTCAAAGTGATGTATCACATTTAATACAATAAGTATAATTTACTAGAAGTATTGTAATATCACTCTAGTTATTGTAACAAAGTCAGTACGATGTATCACATTTAATACAATAAGTATAGTTTACTATAAGTATTGTAATATTACTCTAGTTGTTGTTACAAAGTCAGTACGATGTATCACATTTAATACAATAAGTATAGTTTACTATAAGTATTGTAATATTACTATAGTTCATTTACAAAGTCAGTATGATGTATCACATTTAATACAATAAGTATAGTTTACTATAAGTATTGTAATATTACTCTAGTTATTGTTACAAAGTCAGTATGATGTATCACATTTAATACAATAAGTACAGTTTACTATAAATATTGTAATATTACTCTAGTTGTTGTTACAAATTCAGTATGATTATCACATTTAATAAAATAAGTATAGTTTACTATAAGTATTGTAATATTACTCTAGTTGTTGTTACAAAGTCAGTACGATGTATCACATTTAATACAATAAGTATCGTTTACTATAAGTATTCTAACATTACTCTAGTTGTTGTTACAAAGTCAGTATGATATATCACATTTAATACGATAAATATAGTTTACGATAAGTATTGTGATAGTACTATAGTTCTTGTTACAAAGTCAGTATGGTGTATCACATTTTATACGATGAGTATTGTAATATTACTCTCGTTGTTGTTACAAAGCCACTATCATGTATCACATTTAATACAATAAGTATAGTTTACTATAAGTATTTTAATATTACTCTAGTTGTTGTTACAAAGTCAAAGTGATGTATCACATTTAATACAATAAGTATAGTTTACTATAAGTATTGTAATATTACTCTAGTTATTGTAACAAAGACAGTACGGTGTACCACAGTTAATACAATAAGTATACTTTAATATAAGTATTGTAATATTACTCTAGTTGTTGTTACAAAGTGAGAACGATGTATCAAATTTAATACAATAAGTATAGTTTACTATAAGTATTGTAATATTACTCTAGTTGTTGTTACAAAGTCAGTACGATGTATCACATTTAATACAATAAGTATAGTTTACTATAAGTATTGTAATATTACTCTAGTTGTTGTTACAAAGTCAGTATGATGTATCATATTTAATACAATATATATATAGTTTACTATAAGTATTGTAATATTACTCTAGTTGTTGTTACAAAGTCAGTATGATGTATCACATTTAATACGATAAGTATAGTTTACTATAAGTATTGTAATATTACTCTAGTTGTTGTTGCAAAGTCAGTAGATGTATCACATTTAATACAATAAGTATAGTTTACTATAAGTATTGTAATATTACTATAGTTATTGTTCCAAAGTCAGTACGTTGTATCACATTTAATACAATAAGTATAGTTTACTATAAGTATTGTAATATTACTATAGTTCATTTACAAAGTCAGTATGATGTATCACATTTAATACAATAAGTATAGTTTACTATAAGTATTGTAATATTACTCTAGTTGTTGTTACAAAGTCAGTACGATGTATCACATTTAATACAATAAGTATAGTTTACTATAAGTATTGTAATATTACTCTAGTTATTGTTACAAAGTCAGTATGATGTATCACATTTAATACAATAAGTATAGTTTACTATAAGTATTGTAATATTACTCTAGTTGTTGTTACAAAGTCAGTATGATGTATCACATTTAATACAATAAGTATAGTTTACTATAAGTATTGTAATATTACTCTAGTTGTTGTTACAAAGTCAGTAAGATATATCACATTTAATACGATAAGTATAGTTTACTATAAGTATTGTAATATTACTCTAGTTGTTGTTGCAAAGTCAGTATGATGTATCATATTTAATACAATATATATAGTTTACTATAAGTATTGTAATATTACTCTAGTTGTTGTTACAAAGTCAGTATGATGTATCACATTTAATACGATAAGTATAGTTTACTATAAGTATTGTGATATTACTCTAGTTGTTGTTACAAAGTCAGTAGATGTATCACATATAATACAATAAGTATAGTTGACTATAAGTATTGTAATATTACTACAGTTCTTGTTACAAAGTCAGTATGATGTTTTACATTTAATACATTAAGTATAGTTTACTATAAGCATTGTAATATTATTATAGTTGTTATTACACAGTCAGTAAAATGTATCACATTTAATACAATAAGTATAGTTTACTATAAGTATTGTAATATTACTCTAGTTGTTGTTACAAAGTCAGTATGATGTATCACATTTAATACGATAAGTATAGTTTACTATAAGTATTGTAATATTACTCTAGTTGTTGTTACAAAATCAGTATGATGTATCACATTTAATACAATAAGTATAGTTTACTATAAGTATTGTAACATTACTCTAGTTGTTGTTACAAAGTCAGTATGATGTATCACATTTAATACGATAAGTATAGTTTACTATAAGTATTGTAATATTACTCTAGTTGTTGTTGCAAAGTCAGTAGATGTATCACATTTAATACAATAAGTATAGTTTACTATAAGTATTGTAATATTACTTTAGTTATTGTTACAAAGTCAGTATGATGTATCACATTCCATACAATAAGTATAGTTTACTCTAAGTATTGTAATATTACTATAGTTATTGTTACAAAGCCAGTATCATGTATCACATTTAATACGATAAGTATAGTTCACTATAAGTATTGTAATATCACTCTAGTTGTTGTTATAAAGTCAGTATGATGTATCACATTTAATACAATAAGTATAGTTTACTATAAGTATTGTAATATTACTCTAGTTATTGTTACAAAGTCAGTATGATGTATCACATTGAATACAATAAGTACAGTTTACTATAAGTATTGTAATATTACTCTAGTTGTTGTTACAAAGTCAGTACGATGTATCACATTTAATACAATAAGTATAGTTTACTATAAGTATTGTAACATTACTCTAGTTGTTGTTACAAAGTCAGTACAATGTATCACATTTAATACAATAAGTACAGTTTACTATAAATATTGTAATATTTCTCTCGTTGTTGTTACAAAGTCAGTATGATGTATCTCATTTAATACAATAAGTATAGTTCACTATAAGTATTGTAATATTACTCTAGTTGTTGTTACAAAGTCAGTATGATGTATCACATTTAATACAATAAGTATAGTTTACTATAAGTATTGTAATATTACTCTAGTTGTTGTTACAAAGTCAGTAGATGTATCACATTTAATACAATAAGTATAGTTTACTATAAGTATTGTAATATTACTATAGTTGTTGTTACAAAGTCAGTATGATGTATCACATTTAATACAATAAGTATAGTTTACTATAAGTATTGTAATATTACTCTAGTTGTTGTTACAAAGTCAGTATGATGTATCACATTTAATACAATAAGTATAGTTTACTATAAGTATTGTAATATTACTATAGTTGTTGTTACAAAGTCAGTATGATGTATCACATTTAATACAATAAGTATAGTTTACTATAAGTATTGTAATATTACTATAGTTGTTGTTACAAAGTCAGTATGATGTATCACATTTAATACAATAAGTACAGTTAACTATAAGTGTTGTAATATTACTTTAGTTATTGTTACAAAGTCAGTATGATGTATCACATTTAATACAATAAGTATAGTTTACTATAAGTATTGTAATATTACTCTAGTTGTTGTTACAAAGTCAGTATGATGTATCACATTTAATACAATAAGTATAGTTTACTATAAGTATTGTAATATTACTCTAGTTGTTGTTACAAAGTCAGTATGATGTATCACATTTAATACAATAAGTATAGTTTACTATAAGTATTGTAATATTACTATAGTTGTTGTTACAAAGTCAGTATGATGTATCATATTTTATATACTATAAGTATTGTAATATTACTCTAGTTGTTGTTGCAAAGTCAATAGATGTATCACATTTAATACAATAAGTATAGTTTACTATAAGTATTGTAATATTACTATAGTTCTTGTTACAAAGTCAGTATGATGTATCACATTTAATACAATAAGTATAGTTTACTATAAGTATTGTAATATTACTCTAGTTGTTGTTACAAAGTCAAAGTGATGTATCACATTTAATACAATAAGTACAGTTTACTATAAGTATTGTAATATTACTCTAGTTATTGTTACAAAGTCAGTATGATGTATCACATTTAATACAATAAGTATAGTTTACTATAAGTATTGTAATATTACTCTAGTTGTTGTTACAAAGTCAGTACGATGTATCACATTTAATACAATAAGTATAGTTTACTATAAGTATTGTAATATTACTCTAGTTATTGTTACAAAGTCAGTATGATGTATCATATTTAATACAATAAGTATAGTTTACTATAAGTATTGTAATATTACTCTAGTTGTTGTTACAAAGTCAGTATGATGTATCACATTTAATACAATAAGTATAGTTTACTATAAGTATTGTAATATTACTCTAGTTATTGTTACAAAGTCAGTATGATGTATCACATTCAATACAATAAGTATAGTTTACTATAAGTATTGTAATATTACTATAGTTGTTGTTACAAAGTCAGTATGATGTATCACATTTAATACAATAAGTATAGTTTACTATAAGTATTGTAATATTACTATAGTTATTTTACAAAGTCAGTATGATGTATCACATTTAATACTATAAGTATAGTTTACTATAAGTATTGTAATATTACTCTAGTTGTTGTTACAAAGTCAGTATGATGTATCACATTTAATACAATAAGTATAGTTTACTATAAGTATTGTAATATTACTCTAGTTGTTGTTACAAAGTCAGTATGATGTATCACATTTAATACAATAATATAGTTTACTATAAGTATTGTAATATTACTCTAGTTGTTGTTACAAAGTCAGTATGATGTATCACATTTAATACAATAAGTATAGTTTACTATAAGTATTGTAATATTACTCTAGTTGTTGTTACAAAGTCAGTATGATGTATCACATTTTATACATATAAGTATTGTAATATTACTCTAGTTGTTGTTACAAAGTCAGTATGATGTATCACATTTAATACAATAAGTATAGTTTACTATAAGTATTGTAATATTACTGTAGTTGTTGTTACAAAGTCAGTATGATGTATCATATTTTATACTATAAGTATTGTAATATTACTCTAGTTGTTGTTACAAAGTCAGTATGATGTATCACATTTAATACAATAAGTATAGTTTACTATAAGTATTGTAATATTACTCTAGTTGTTGTTACAAAGTCAGTAATGTATCACATTTAATACAATAAGTATAGTTTACTATAAGTATTGTAATATTACTCTAGTTGTTGTTACAAAGTCAGTATGATGTATCACATTTAATACAATAAGTATAGTTTACTATAAGTATTGTAATATTACTCTAGTTATTGTTACAAAGTCAGTATGATGTATCACATTTAATACAATAAGTATAGTTTACTATAAGTATTGTAATATTACTCTAGTTATTGTTACAAAGTCAGTAGGATGTATCATATTTAATACAATAACTATAGTTTACTATAAGTATTGTAATATTACTATAGTTATTGTTACAAAGTCAGTATGATGTATCACATTTAATACAATAAGTATAGTTTACTATAAGTATTGTAATATTACTCTAGTTGTTTTACAAAGTCAGTATGATGTATCACATTTAATACAATAAGTATAGTTTACTATAAGTATTGTAATATTACTCTAGTTGTTGTTACAAAGTCAGTATGATGTATCACATTTAATACAATAAGTATAGTTTACTATAAGTATTGTAATATTACTCTAGTTATTGTTACAAAGTCAGTATGATGTATCACATTTAATACAATAATATAGTTTACTATAAGTATTGTAATATTACTCTAGTTGTTGTTACAAAGTCAGTATGATGTATCACATTTAATACAATAAGTATAGTTTACTATAAGTATTGTAATATTACTCTAGTTGTTGTTACAAAGTCAGTATGATGTATCACATTTAATACAATAAGTATAGTTTACTATAAGTATTGTAATATTACTCTAGTTGTTGTTACAAAGTCAGTATGATGTATCACATTTAATACAATAAGTATAGTTTACTATAAGTATTGTAATATTACTCTAGTTGTTGTTACAAAGTCAGTATGATGTATCACATTTAATACAATAAGTATAGTTTACTATAAGTATTGTAATATTACTCTAGTTGTTGTTACAAAGTCAGTATGATGTATCATATTTTTATACGATAAGTATTGTAATATTACTCTAGTTGTTGTTACAAAGTCAGTATGATGTATCACATTTAATACAATAAGTATAGTTCACTATAAGTATTGTAATATTACTCTAGTTGTTGTTACAAAGTCAGTATGATGTATCACATTTAATACAATAAGTATAGTTCACTATAGGTATTGTAATATTACTATAATTATTGTTACAAAGTCAGTATGATGTATCACATTCAATACAATAAGTATAGTTTACTATAAGTATTGTAATATTACTCTAGTTATTGTTACAAATTCAATATGATTATCACATTCAATACAATAAGTATAGTTTACTATAAGTATTGTAACATTACTCTAGTTGTTGTTACAAAGTGAAAGTGATGTGTCACATTTAATACAATAAGTATAGTTTACTATAAGTATTGTAATATTACTCTAGTTGTTGTTACAAAGTCAGTATGATGTATCACATTTAATACAATAAGTATAGTTTACTATAAGTATTGTAACATTACTCTAGTTGTTCTTAAAAAATCAGTATGATGTACCACATTTAATACAATAAGTATAATTTACTATAAGTATTGTAATATTACTCTAGTTGTTGTGACAAAGTCAGTAGATGTATCACATTTAATACAATAAGTATAGTTTACCATAAGTATTGTAATATTACTATAGTTATTGTTACAAAGTCAGTATGATGTATCACATTCAATACAATAAGTACAGTTTACTATAAATATTGTAATATTACTCTCGTTGTTGTTACAAAGTCAGTATGATGTATCACATTTAATATAATAAGTATAGTTCACTATAAGTATTGTAATATTACTCTTCTTCTTGTTACAAAATCAAAGTGATGTATCACATTTAATACAATAAGTATAGTTCACTATAGGTATTGTAATATTACTATAATTATTGTTACAAAGTCAGTACGATGTATCACATTTAATACAATAAGTATAGTCTACTATAAGTATTGTAATATTACTCAGTTATTTTACAAAGTCAGTATGATGTATCACATTTAATACAATAAGTATAGTTTACTATAAGTATTGTAATATTACTCTAGTTGTTGTTACAAAGTCAGTATGATGTATCACATTTAATACAATAAGTATAGTTTACTATAAGTATTGTAATATTACTCTAGTTGTTGTTACAAAGTCAGTATGATATATCACATTTAATACAATAAGTATAGTTTACTATAAGTATTGTAATATTACTCTAGTTGTTGTAACAAAGTCAGTACGATGTATCACATTTAATACAATAAGTATAGTTTACTATAAGTATTGTAATATTACTCTAGTTGTTGTTACAAAGTCAGTAGATGTATCACATTTAATACAATAAGTATAGTTTACTATAAGTATTGTAATATTACAAAAGTTCTTGTTACAAAGTCAGTATGGTGTATCACATTTAATACAATAAGTACAGTTCACTATAAGTATTGTAATATTACTATAGTTATTGTTACAAAGTCAGTAGGATGTATCATATTTTATACGATAAGCATTGTAATATTACTCTCGTTGTTGTTACAAAGTCACTATGATGTATCACATTTAATACAATAAGTATAGTTTACTATAAGTATTGTAATATTACTCTAGTTATTGTTACAAAGTCAGTATGATGTATCACATTTAATACAATAAGTATAGTTTACTATAAATATTGTAATATTACTCTCGTTGTTGTTACAAATTCAATATGATTATCACATCCAATACAATAAGTATAGTTTACTATAAGTATTGTAATATTACTCTAGTTGTTGTTACAAAGTCGGTACGATGTATCACATTTAATACAATAAGTATAGTTTACTATAAGTATTGTAATATTACTCTAGTTGTTGTTACAAAGTCAGTATGATGTATCACATTTAATACAATAAGTATAGTTTACTATAAGTATTGTAATATTACTCTAGTTGTTGTTACAAAGTCAAAGTGATGTATCACATTTAATACAATAAGTATAGTTCACTATAAGTATTGTAATATTACTCTAGTTGTTGTTACAAAGTCAGTATGATGTATCACATTTAATACAATAAGTATAGTTTACTATAAGTATTGTAACATTACTCTAGTTGTTGTTACAAAATCAGTATGATGTATCACATTTAATACAATAAGTATAGTTTACCATAAGTATTGTAATATTACTATAGTTATTGTTACAAAGTCAGTATGATGTATCACATTCAATACAATAAGTACAGTTTACTATAAATATTGTAATATTACTCTAGTTGTTGTTAAAAATTCAATATGATGTATCACATTTAATACAATAAGTATAGTTTACTATAAGTATTGTAATATTACTCTAGTTGTTGTTACAAAGTCAGTACGATGTATCACATTTAATACAATAAGTATCGTTTACTATAGGTATTGTAACATTACTCTTGTTGTTGTTACAAAGTCAAAGTGATGTATCACATTTAATACAATAAGTAAAGTTCAAATAAGTATTGTAATATTACTGTAATTATTGTTACAAAGTCAGTACGATGTATCACATTCAATACAATATGTATAGTTTACTATAAGTATTCTAATATTACTATAGTTGTTGTTACAAAGCAGTATGATGTATCACATTTAATAATAAGTATAGTTTACTATAAGTATTGTAATATTACTCTAGTTGTTGTTACAAAATCAGTATGATGTATCATATTTTATACGATAAGTATTGTAATATTACTCTCGTTGTTGTTACAAAGTCAGTATGATGTATCACATTTAATACAATAAGTATAGTTCACTATAAGTATTGTAATATTACTCTAGTTGTTGTTACAAAGTCAGTATGATGTATCACATTTAATACAATAAGTATAGTTCACTATAGGTATTGTAATATAACTATAATTATTGTTACAAAGTCAGTATGATGTATCACATTTAATACAATAAGTATAGTTTACTATAAGTATTGTAATATTACTCTAGTTATTGTTACGAAGTCAGTATGATGTATCACATTTAATACAATAAGTATAGTTTACTATAAGTATTGTAATATTACTATAGTTCTTCTTACAAAGTCAGTATGATGTATCACATTTAATACAATAAGTATAGTTTACTATAAGTATTGTAATATCACTCTAGTTATTGTTACAAAGTCAGTATGATGTATCACATTTAATACAATAAGTATAGTTTACTATAAGTATTGTAATATTACTCTAGTTGTTGTTACAAAGTCAGTATGATGTATCACATTTAATACAATAAGTATAGTTTACTATAAGTATTGTAATATTACTCTAGTTGTTGTTACAAAGTCAGTAGATGTATCACATTTAATACAATAAGTATAGTTTACTATAAGTATTGTAATATTACTCTAGTTATTGTTACAAAGTCAGTATGATGTATCACATTCAATACAATAAGTACAGTTTACTATAAATATTGTAATATTACTCTAGTTGTTGTTACAAATTCAATATGATGTATCACATTCAATACAATAAGTATAGTTTACTATAAGTATTGTAATATTACTATAGTTGTTGTTACAAAGTCAGTATGATGTATCATATTTTATACGATAAGTATTGTAATATTACTCTCGTTGTTGTTACAAAGTCAGTATGATGTATCACATTTAATACAATAAGTATAGTTCACTATAGGTATTGTAATATTACTATAATTATTGTTACAAAGTCAGTATGATGTATCACATTTAATACAATAAGTATAGTTTACTATAAGTATTGTAATATTACTCTAGTTGTTGTTACAAAGTCAGTATGATGTATCACATTTAATACAATAAGTATAGTTTACTATAAGTATTGTAATATTACTCTAGTTGTTGTTACAAAGTCAGTAGATGTATCACATTTAATACAATAAGTATAGTTTACTATAAGTATTGTAATATTACTATAGTTATTGTTACACAGTCAGTACGATGTATCATATTTAATACAATGAATATAGTTTACTATAAGTATTGTAATATTACTCTAGTTGTTGTGACAAAGTCAGTACGATGTATAAGATTTAATACAATAAGTATAGTTTACTATAAGTATTGTAATATTACTCTAGTTGTTGTTACAAAGTCAGTATGATGTATCACATTTAATACAATAAGTATAGTTTACTATAAGTATTGTAATATTA
The DNA here is from genome assembly GCF_004210375.1 of Tachypleus tridentatus. Taxonomy (NCBI): domain Eukaryota; kingdom Metazoa; phylum Arthropoda; class Merostomata; order Xiphosura; family Limulidae; genus Tachypleus; species Tachypleus tridentatus. Next base: position 19,747,812 of record NW_027467777.1, read on the forward strand.
CTCTAGTTGTTGTTACAAAGTCAGTAGATGTATCACATTTAATACAATAAGTATAGTTTACTATAAGTATTGTAATATTACTATAGTTATTGTTACAAAGTCAGTATGATGTATCACATTTAATACAATAAGTATAGTTTACTATAAGTATTGTAATATTACTCTAGTTGTTGTTACAAAGTCAGTAGATGTATCACATTTAATACAATAAGTATAGTTTACTATAAGTATTGTAATATTACTATAGTTTTTGTTACAAAGTCAGTATGATGTATCACATTTAATACAATAAGTATAATTTACTATAAGTATTGTAATATTACTGTAGTTATTGTTACACAGTCAGTAGGATGTATCATATTTAATACAATGAGTATAGTTTACTATAAGTATTTTAATATTACTATAGTTGTTGTTACAAAGTCAGTATGATGTATCACATTTAATACAATAAGTATAGTTTACTATAAGTATTGTAATATTACTCTAGTTGTTGTTACAAAATCAGTATGATGTATCATATTTTATACGATAAGTATTGTAATATTACTCTCGTTGTTGTTACAAAGTCACTATGATGTTTCACATTTAATACAATAAGCATAGTTTACTATAAGTATTGTAATATTACTCCAGTTATTGTTACAAAGTCAGTACAATGTATCACATTTAATACAATAAGTATAGTTTACTATAAGTATTGTAATATTACTCTAGTTGTTGTAACAAAGTCAGTACGATGTATCCTATTTAATACAATAAGTATAGTTTGGGATAAGTATTGTAATATTAATCTAGTTGTTATTACAAAGTCAGTAAAATGTATCACATTTAATACAATAAATATCGTTTACTATAAGTATTGTAATATTATTCTAGTTCTTGTTACAAAGTCAGTACGATGTATAACATTTAATACAATAAGTATAGTCTACTATAAGTATTGTAATATTACTCTAGTTGTTGTTACAAAGTCAGTACGATGTATCACATTTAATACAATAAGTATAATTTACTATACGTATTGTAATAAAACTTTAGTTATTGTTACAAAGTCAGTAGTTTTATCACATTTAATACAATAACTATGGTTTACTATAAGTATTGTAATATTACTATAGTTATTGTTACAAAGTCATTATTATGTATCACATTTAATACAATAAGCATAGTTTACTATAAATATTGTAATATTACTCTAGTTGTTGTTCCAAAGTCAGTACGTTGTATCACATTTAATGCAATAAGTATAGTTTACTATAAGTATTGTAATATTACTATAGTTCATTTACAAAGTCAGTATGATGTATCACATTTAATACAATAAGTATAGTTTACTATAAGTATTGTAATATTACTCTAGTTTTTGTTACAAAGTCAATAGATGTATCACATTTAATACAATAAGTATAGTTTACTATAAGTATTCTTATATTACTATAGTTCTTGTTACAAAGTCAGTATGGTGTATCACATTTAATACAATAAGTACAGTTAACTATAAGTGTTGTAATATTACTTTAGTTACTGTTACAAAGTCAATATGATGTATAACATTCCATACAATAAGTATAGTTTACTCTAAGTATTGTAATATTACTATAGTTATTGTTACAAAGGTCAGTAGGATTTAATATATTTAATACAATAAATATAGTTTACTATAAGTATTGTAATATTACTATAGTTGTTGTTACAAAGTCAGTATGATGTATCACATTTAATACAATAAGTATACTTTACTATAAGTATTGTAATATTACTCTAGTTATTGTTACAAAGTCAGTATGATGTATCACATTTAATACAATAAGTATAGTTTACTATAAGTATTGTAATATTACTCTAGTTGTTGTTACAAAGTCAATATGATGTATCACATTCAATACAATAAGTATAGTTTACTATAAGTATTGTAATATTACTCTAGTTGTTGTTACAAAAGTCAGTATGATGTATCATATTTTTATACGTTTACTATAAGTATTGTAATATTACTCTAGTTGTTGTTACAAAGTCAGTACGATGTATCACATTTAATACAATAAGTATAGTTTACTATAAGTATTGTAATATTACTCTAGTTGTTGTTACAAAGTCAGTACGATGTATCACATTTAATACAATAAGTATAGTTTACTATAAGTATTGTAATATTACTCTAGTTGTTGTGACAAAGTCAGTATTGATGTATCACATTTAATACAATAAGCATAGTTTACTATAAGTATTGCAATATTACTCTGGTTGTTGTTACAAAGTCAGTATGATGTATCATATTTAATACAATAAATATAGTTTACTATAAGTATTGTAATATTACTCTAGTTGTTGTTACAAAGTCAGTATGATGTATCACATTTAATACAATAAGTATAGTTTACTATAAGTATTGTAATATTACTCTAGTTGTTGTTACAAAGTCAGTATGATGTATCACATTTAATACAATAAGTATAGTTTACTATAAGTATTGTAATAAAACTCTAGTTATTGTTACAAAGTCAGTAGTTTTATCACATTTAATACAATAAGTATAGTTTACTATAAGTATTGTAATATTACTCTAGTTATTGTTACAAAGTCAGTATGATGTATCACATTTAATACGATAAGTATAGTTTACTATAAGTATTGTAATATTACTCTAGTTGTTGTTCCAAAGTCAGTACGTTGTATTACATTTAATGCAATAAGTATAGTTTACTAAAAGTATTGTAATATTACTATAGTTCATTTACAAAGTCAGTATGATGTATCACATTTAATACAATAAGTATAGTTTACTATAAGTATTGTAATATTACTCTAGTTTTTGTTACAAAGTCAATAGATGTATCACATTTAATACAATAAGTATAGTTTACTATAAGTATTCTTATAATACTATAGTTCTTGTTACAAAGTCAGTATGGTGTATCACATTTAATACAATAAGTATAGTTAACTATAAGTGTTGTAATATTACTTTAGTTATTGTTACAAAGTCAATATGATGTATAACATTCAATACAATAAGTATAGTTTACTATAAATATATTGTAATATTACTATAGTTATTGTTACAAAGTCAGTATGATGTATCACATTTAATACAATAAGTATAGTTTACTATAAGTATTTGTAATATTACTATAGTTGTTGTTCCAAAGTCAGTATGATGTATCACATTCAATACAATAAGTATAGTTTACTATAAGTATTATAATATTACTATAGTTGTTGTTACAAAGTCAGTATGATGTATCACATTTAATATAAGTATAGTTTACTATAAGTATTGTAATATTACTCTAGTTGTTGTTACAAAGTCAGTATGATGTATCACTTTTAATACAATAAGTATAGTTCACTATAAGTATTGTAATATTACTCTAGTTGTTGTTACAAAGTCAGTATGATGTATCACATTTAATACAATAAGTATAGTTCACTATAGGTATTGTAATATAACTATAATTATTGTTACAAAGTCAGTATGATGTATCACATTTAATACAATAAGTATAGTTTACTATAAGTATTGTAATATTACTCTAGTTGTTGTTACAAAGTCAAAGTGATGTATCACATTTAATACAATAAGTATAGTTTACTATAAGTATTGTAATATTACTTCTAGTTGTTGTTACAAAGTCAGTATGATGTATCACATTTAATACAATAAGTATAGTTCACTATAGGTATTGTAATATTACTATAATTATTGTTACAAAGTCAGTATGATGTATCACATTTAATACAATAAGTATAGTTCACTATAAGTATTGTAATATTACTCTAGTTGTTGTTACAAAGTCAGTATGATGTATCACATTTAATACAATAAGTATAGTTTACTATAAGTATTGTAATATTACTCTAGTTGTTGTTACAAAGTCAGTATGATGTATCACATTTAATACAATAAGTATAGTTTACTATAAGTATTGTAATATTACTATAGTTATTGTTACAAAGTCAGTATGATGTATCACATTCAATACAATAAGTACAGTTTACTATAAATATTGTAATATTACTCTAGTTGTTGTTACAAATTCAGTATGATGTATCACATTCAATACAATAAGTATAGTTTACTATAAGTATTGTAATATTACTCTAGTTGTTGTTACAAAATCAGTATGATGTATCATATTTTATACGATAAGTATTGTAATATTACTCTCGTTGTTGTTACAAAGTCAGTATGATGTATCACATTTAATACAATAAGTATAGTTCACTATAGGTATTGTAATATTACTATAATTATTGTTACAAATTCAATATGATGTATCACATTCAATACAATAAGTATAGTTTACTATAAGTATTGTAATATTACTATAGTTGTTGTTACAAAGTCAGTTTTGATAGTATCACATTTTAATACAATAAGTATAGTTTACTATAAGTATTGTAATATTACTCTAGTTGTTGTTTACAAAGTCAGTAGATGTATCACATTTAATACAATAAGTATAGTTTACTATAAGTATTGTACAATATTACTATAGTTATTGTTACAAGTCAATTTGATGTATCATATTTAATACAATAATATAGTTTACTATAAAGTATTGTAATATTACTCTAGTTGTTGTTACAAAGTCGGTATGATGTATCACATTTAATACAATAAGTATAGTTTACTATAAGTATTGTAATATTACTAGTAGTTGTTGTTACAAAAGTCATATTCGATGTATCATCATTTTAATACAATAAGTATAGTTTACTATAAGTATTGTAATATTATCTCTAGTTGTTGTTACAACCGTCAGTAGATGTATCACATTTCAATACAATAAGTATAGTTTACTATAAGTATTTGTAAATATTACTATAGTTTTTATTACAAAGTCAGTATGATGTATCACATTTAATACAATAAGTATAGTTTACTATAAGTATTGTAATATTACTCTAGTTGTTGTTACAAAGTCAGTATGATGTATCATTATTTAATACAATAAATATAGTTTACTATAAGTATTGTAATATTACTATAGTTCTTGTTACAAAGTCAATGATGTATCACATTTAATACAATAAGTATAGTTTACTATAAGTATTGTAATATTACTCTAGTGTTTGTTACAAAGTCATTATGATGTATCACATTTAATACAATAAGTATAGTTTACTATAAGTATTGTAATATTACCGTTATTGTTACAACAGTCAGTATGATGTATCACATTCAATACAATAAATATAGTTTACTATAAGTATTGTAATATTACTATAGTTGTTGTTACAAAGTCAGTATGATGTATCACATTTAATAGTGTTATACTATAAGTATTGTAATATTACTCTAGTTGTTGTTACAAAGTCAGTATTGATGTATCACATTTAATACAATAAGTATAGTTTACTATAAAGTATTGTAATATTACTATAGTTGTTGTTACAAAGTCAGTATGATGTATCACATTTAATACAATAAGTATAGTTTACTATAAGTATTGTAATATTACTCTAGTTGTTGTTACAAAGTCAAAGTGATGTATCACATTTAATACAATAAGTATAATTTACTATAAGTATTGGTAATATTACTTCTAGTTATTGTTACAAAGCACAGTATTGGTGTATCAGCAGTTAATACAATAAGTATAGTTTAATATAAGTATTGTAATATTACTCTAGTTGTTGTTACAAAGTGAGTATGATGTATCAATTTATTAATGTGGCAGTATTGTAATTTACATATAAGTATTGTAATATTACTCAGTTATTGTTACAAAGTCAGTACAATGTATCACATTTAATACAATGAGTATAGTTTCACTATAAGTATATGTATATTACTCTAGTTGTTGTTACAAAGTCAGTATGATGTATCACATTTAATATCAATAAGTATAGTTTACTATAAGTATTGTAATATTACTTTTAGTTATTGTTACAATGTCAGTGATGACAATCACATCTATACAATAAGTATAGTTTAACTATAGAGTATTGTAATATTACTATAGTTGTTGTTACAAAGTCAGCATGATGTATCACATTTAATACAATAAGTATAGTTTACTATAAGTACTTGTAATATTACTACTAGTTGTTTTACAAAGTCAGTATGATGTAATCACATTTAATACAATAAGTATAGTTTACTATAAGTATTGTAATATTACTCTAGTTGTTGTTGTACAAAGTCAGTATGATGTATCACATTTTAATACAATAAGTATAGTTTACTAGTAAGTGCATTGTAATATCACTCTAGTAATTGTTACAAAGTCAAAAGGATGTAATCATATTTAATACAATATATATAGTTCAATTATAGGTATTGTAATATTACTCTAGCTGCTGTTACAAAGTCAGTATGATATATCACATTTAATACGATAAGTATAGTTTTACATATAAGTATTGTGATATTACTCATAGTTCTTGTTACAAAGTCAGTATGATGTATCAACACGACATACAGTTGAAAGTATTGTAATATTACTTCGTTGTTGTTTACAAAGCCACTATGATGTATCACATTTAATACAATAAGTATAATTTACTATAAGTATTTTAATATTACTGTAGTTATGTTGTTTACAAAATCAGTATGATGTATCATATTTTTACAATGATAAGTACTTGTAATATTAGCTCCTGTTGTTGTTACAAAGTCAGTATCATGTATCATTTAATACAATAAGTATAGTTAACTACAAGTACTGTAATATTACTCTAGTTGTTTGTTATTAAAGTCAAAGTAATGTATCAAATTTAATAATAATAAGTATAGGTTCACTTGTAAGTATTAGTAATATTACTCTCGTTGTTGTTACAAAGTCACCATGATGTATCGCATTTAACACAATAAGTATGGTTCACTATAGGTATTGTAATATTACTATAGTTCATTGTTACAAAGTCAGTATGATGTATC
>NW_027467777.1:19755200-19849354 GCF_004210375.1 Tachypleus tridentatus
GTTGTTACAAAGTCAGTATGATGTATCACATTTAATACAATAAGTATAGTTTACTATAAGTATTGTAATATTACTCTAGTTGTTGTTTACAAAGTCAGTATGATGTATCACATTTAATACAATAAGTATAGTTTACTATAAGTATTGTAATATAGTTATTGTTACAAAGTCAGTATGAATGTATCACATTTTAAGTATAGTCAGTATTGTAATATTACTCTAGTTATTGTTGTACAAAGTCAATGATGTATCACATTTAATACAATAGTTTACTATAAGTATTGTAATATTACTCTAGTTGTTGTTACAAAGTCAGTATGATGTATCACATTTAATACAATAAGTATAGTTTACTATAAGTATTGTAATATTACTCTAGTTGTTGTTACAAAGTCAGTATGATGTATCACATTTAATACAATAAGTATAGTTTACTATAAGTATTGTAATATTACTCTAGTTGTTGTTACAAAGTCAGTATGATGTATCACATTTAATACAATAAGTATAGTTTACTATAAGTATTGTAATATTACTATAGTTGTTGTTACAAAGTCAGTATGATGTATCACATTTAATACAATAAGTATAGTTTACTATAAGTATTGTAATATTACCTAGTTGTTGTTACAAAGTCAGTAGATGTATCACATTTAATACAATAAGTATAGTTTACTATAAGTATTGTAATATTACTATAGTTCCATTGTTACAAAGTCAGTATGATGTATCACATTTAATACAATAAGTATAGTTTACTATAAGTATTGTAATATTACTCTAGTGTTTGTTACAAAGTCAGTACGATGTATCACATTTAATACAATAAGTATAGTTTACTATAAGTATTGTAATATTACTGTAGTTATTGTTACAAAGTCAGTATGATGTATCACATTTAATACAATAAGTATAGTTTACTATAAGTATTGTAATATTACTCTAGTTGTTGTTACAAAGTCAGTATGATGTATCACATTTAATACAATAAGTATAGTTTACTATAAGTATTGTAATATTACTCTAGTTGTTGTTACAAAGTCAGTATGATGTATCATATTTATTATAATTTATAAGTATTGTAATATTACTCTAGTTGTTGTTACAAAGTCAGTATGATGTATCACATTTAATACAATAAGTATAATTTACTATAAGTATTGTAATATCACTCTAGTTATTGTTACAAAGTCAGTATGATGTATCACATTTAATACAATAAGTATAGTTTACTATAAGTATTTTAATATTACTCTAGTTGTTGTTACAAAGTCAGTATGATGTATCACATTTAATACGATAAGTATAGTTTACTATAAGTATTGTAATATTACTCTAGTTGTTGTTACAAAGTCAGTATGATGTATCACATTTAATACAATAAATATAGTTTACTATAAGTATTGTAATATTATTCTAGTTGTTGTTACAAAGTCAGTACGATGTATCACATTTAATACAATAAGTATAGTTTACTATAAGTATTGTAATATTACTCTAGTTGTTGTTACAAAGTCAGTATGATGTATCACATTTAATACAATAAGTATAGTTTACTATAAGTATTGTAATATTACTCTAGTTATTGTTACAAAGTCAGTATGATGTATCACATTTAATACAATAAGTATAGTTTACTATAAGTATTGTAATATTACTATAGTTATTGTTACAAAGTCAGTATGATGTATCACATTTAATACAATAAGTATAGTTTACTATAAGTATTGTAATATTACCTAGTTGTTGTTACAAAGTCAGTATGATGTATCACATTTAATACAATAAGTATAGTTTACTATAAGTATTGTAATATTACTATAGTTCATTTGTTAAAGTCAGTATGATGTATCACATTTAATACAATAAGTATAGTTTACTATAAGTATTGTAATATTACTCTAGTTGTTGTTACAAAGTCAGTAGATGTATCACATTTAATACAATAAGTATAGTTTACTATAAGTATTGTAATATTACTCTAGTTGTTGTTACAAAGTCAGTATGATGTATCACATTTAATACAATAAGTATAGTTAACTATAAGTATTGTAATATTACTCTAGTTATTGTTACAAAGTCAGTATGATGTATCACATTTAATACAATAAGTATAGTTTACTATAAGTATTGTAATATTACTATAGTTATTGTTACAAAGTCAGTATGATGTAATCACATTTAATACAATAAGTATAGTTTACTATAAGTATTGTAATATTACTCTAGTTGTTGTTACAAAGTCAGTATGATGTATCACATTTAATACAATAAGTATAGTTTACTATAAGTATTGTAATATTACTCTAGTTGTTGTTACAAAGTCAGTATGATGTATCACATTTAATACAATAAGTATAGTTTACTATAAGTATTGTAATATTACTCTAGTTGTTGTTACAAAGTCAGTATGATGTATCACATTTAATACAATAAGTATAGTTTACTATAAGTATTGTAATATTACTCTAGTTGTTGTTACAAAGTCAGTATGATGTATCACATTTAATACAATAAGTATAGTTTACTATAAGTATTGTAATATTACTATAGTTGTTGTTACAAAGTCAGTATGATGTATCACATTTAATACAATAAGTATAGTTTACTATAAGTATTGTAATATTACTCTAGTTGTTGTTACAAAGTCAGTATGATGTATCACATTTAATACAATAAGTATAGTTTACTATAAGTATTGTAATATTACTCTAGTTGTTGTTACAAAGTCAGTATGATGTATCACATTTAATACAATAAGTATAGTTTACTATAAGTATTGTAATATTACTCTAGTTGTTGTTACAAAGTCAGTAGATGTATCACATTTAATACAATAAGTATAGTTTACTATAAGTATTGTAATATTACTCTAGTTTTGTTACAAAGTCAGTATGATGTATCACATTTAATACAATAAGTATAGTTTACTATAAGTATTGTAATATTACTCTAGTTGTTGTTACAAAGTCAGTAGATGTATCACATTTAATACAATAAGTATAGTTTACTATAAGTATTGTAATATTACTATAGTTGTTGTTACAAAGTCAGTATGATGTATCACATTTAATACAATAAGTATAGTTTACTATAAGTATTGTAAAATTACTCTAGTGTTTGTTACATAGTCATTACGATGTATCACATTTAATACAATAAGTATAATTTACTATAAGTATTGTAATATTACTGTAGTTATTGTTACAAAGTCAGTATGATGTATCACATTTAATACAATAAGTATAGTTTACTATAAGTATTGTAATATTACTCTAGTTGTTGTTACAAAGTCAGTATGATGTATCACATTTAATACAATAAGTATAGTTTACTATAAGTATTGTAATATTACTCTAGTTGTTGTTACAAAGTCAGTATGATGTATCATATTTTATACGATAAGTATTGTAATATTACTCTCGTTGTTGTTACAAAGTCACTATGATGTTTCACATTTAATACAATAAGTATAGTTTACTATAAGTATTGTAATATTACTCTAGTTATTGTTACAAAGTCAGTATGATGTATCACATTTAATACAATAAGTATAGTTTACTATAAGTATTGTAATATTACTCTAGTTGTTGTTACAAAGTCAGTATGATGTATCACATTTAATACAATAAGTATAGTTTACTATAAGTATTGTAATATTACTCTAGTTGTTGTTACAAAGTCAGTATGATGTATCACATTTAATACAATAAGTATAGTTTACTATAAGTATTGTAATATTACTCTAGTTGTTGTTACAAAGTCAGTATGATGTATCACATTTAATACAATAAGTATAGTTTACTATAAGTATTGTAATATTACTCTAGTTGTTGTTACAAAGTCAGTATGATGTATCACATTTAATACAATAAGTATAGTTTACTATAAGTATTGTAATAAAACCTTTAGTTATTGTTACAAAGTCAGTAGATGTATCACATTTAATACAATAAGTATAGTTTACTATAAGTATTGTAATATTACTATAGTTATTGTTACAAAGTCAGTATGATGTATCACATTTAATACAATAAGTATAGTTTACTATAAGTATTGTAATATTACTCTAGTTGTTGTTACAAAGTCAGTATGATGTATCACATTTAATACAATAAGTATAGTTTACTATAAGTATTGTAATATTACTATAGTTGTTTTACAAAGTCAGTATGATGTATCACATTTAATACAATAAGTATAGTTTACTATAAGTATTGTAATATTACCTAGTTTTGTTACAAAGTCAATAGATGTATCACATTTAATACAATAAGTATAGTTTACTATAAGTATTGTAATAATACTATAGTTGTTGTTACAAAGTCAGTATGGTGTATCACATTTAATACAATAAGTATAGTTTACTATAAGTATTGTAATATTACTCTAGTTATTGTTACAAAGTCAGTATGATGTATCACATTTAATACAATAAGTATAGTTTACTATAAGTATTGTAATATTACTCTAGTTATTGTTACAAAGTCAGTATGATTTATCACATTTAATACAATAAGTATAGTTTACTATAAGTATTCTTATATTACTATAGTTCTTCTTACAAAGTCAGTATGCTGTGTCACATTTAATACAATAAGTACAGTTTACTATAAATATTGTAATATTACTCTAGTTGTTGTTACAAAGTCAGTATGATGTATCACATTTAATATAAGTATAGTTTACTATAAGTATTGTAATATTACTCTAGTTGTTGTTACAAAGTCAGTATGATGTATCACATTTAATACAATAAGTATAGTTTACTATAAATATTGTAATATTACTCTAGTTGTTGTTCCAAAGTCAGTACGTTGTATCACATTTATTACAATAAGTATAGTTTACTATAGGTATTGTAATATTACTCTAGTTGTTGTTACAAAGTCAGTATGATGTATCACATTTAATACAATAAGTATAGTTTACTATAAGTATTGTAATATTACTATAGTTGTTGTTACAAAGCAGTATGATGTATCACATTTAATATAAGTATAGTTTACTATAAGTATTGTAATATTACTCTAGTTGTTGTTACAAAGTCAGTATGATGTATCATATTTTATAAGATAAGTATTGTAATATTACTCTAGTTGTTGTTACAAAGTCAGTATGATGTATCACATTTAATACAATAAGTATAGTTTACTATAAGTATTGTAATATTACTCTAGTTGTTGTTACAAAGTCAGTATGATGTATCACATTTAATACAATAAATATCGTTTACCATAAGTATTGTAATATTACCATAGTTATTGTTACAAAGTCAGTATGATGTATCACATTTAATACAATAAGTATAGTTTACTATAAGTATTGTAATATTACTCTAGTTGTTGTTACAAAGTCAAATGATGTATCACATTTAATACAATAAGTATAGTTTACTATAAGTATTGTAATATTACTATAGTTATTGTTACAAAGTCAGTATGATGTATCACATTTAATACAATAAGTATAGTTTACTATAAGTATTGTAATATTACTCTAGTTGTTGTTACAAAGTCAGTACGATGTATCACATTTAATACAATAAGTATAATTTACTATAAGTATTGTAATATTACTCTAGTTGTATAGTTCACTATATAGTATTGTAATATTATTCTAGTTATTGTTACAAAGTCAGTATGATGTATCACATTTAATACAATAAGTATAGTTTACTATAAGTATTGTAATATTACTCTAGTTGTTGTTACAAAGTCAGTATGATGTATCACATTTAATACAATAAGTATAGTTTACTATAAGTATTGTAATATTACTCTAGTTGTTGTTACAAAGTCAGTATGATGTATCACATTTAATACAATAAGTATAGTTTACTATAAGTATTGTAATATTACTATAGTTATTGTTACAAAGTCAGTATGATGTATCACATTTAATACAATAAGCATAGTTTACTATAAGTATTGTAATATTACTCTAGTTGTTGTTACAAAGTCAATATGATGTATCACATTTAATACGATAAGTATAGTTTACTATAAGTATTGTGATATTACTCTAGTTGTTGTTGCAAAGTCAATAGATGTATCACATTTAATACAATAAGTATAGTTTACTATAAGTATTGTAATATTACTCTAGTTGTTGTTACAAAGTCAGTATGATGTATCACATTTAATACAATAAGTATAGTTTACTATAAGTATTGTAATATTACTCTAGTTGTTGTTACAAAGTCAGTATGATGTATCACATTTAATACAATAAGTATAGTTTACTATAGGTATTGTAATATTACTATAGTTATTGTTACAAAGTCAGTAGGATGTATCATATTTAATACAATGAGTATAGTTTACTATAAGTATTTTAATATTCCTATAGTTGTTGTTACAAAGTCAGTATGATGTATCACATTTAATACAATAAGTATAGTTTACTATAAGTATTGTAATATTACTCTAGTTGTTGTTACAAAGTCAGTATGATGTATCACATTTAATACAATAAGTATAGTTTACTATAAGTATTGTAATATTATTCTAGTTGATATTACAAACTCAGTATGATGTATCACATTTAATACAATAAGTATAGTTTACAATAAGTATTGTAATATTACTCTAGTTATTGTTACAAAGTCAGTATGATGTATCACATTTAATACAATAAGTATAGTTTACTATAAGTATTGTAATATTACTGTAGTTGTTTTACAAAGTCAGTATGATGTATCACATTTAATACAATAAGTATAGTTTACTATAAGTATTGTAATATTACTCTAGTTGTTGTTACAAAGTCAGTATGATGTATCACATTTAATACAATAAGTATAGTTTACTATAAGTATTGTAATATTACTCTAGTTGTTGTTACAAAGTCAGTATGATGTATCACATTTAATACAATAAGTATAGTTTACTATAAGTATTGTAATATTACTCTAGTTGTTGTTACAAAGTCAGTATGATGTATCACATTTAATACAATAAGTATAGTTTACTATAAGTATTGTAATATTACTCTAGTTGTTGTTACAAAGTCAGTATGATGTATCACATTTAATACAATAAGTATAGTTTACTATAAGTATTGTAATATTACTTTAGTTATTGTTACAAAGTCAGTAGATGTATCACATTTAATACAATAAGTATAGTTTACTATAAGTATTGTAATATTACTATAGTTATTGTTACAAAGTCAGTATGATGTATCACATTTAATACAATAAGTATAGTTTACTATAAGTATTGTAATATTACTCTAGTTGTTGTTACAAAGTCAGTATGATGTATCACATTTAATACAATAAGTATAGTTTACTATAAGTATTGTAATATTACTATAGTTGTTGTTACAAAGTCAGTATGATGTATCACATTTAATACAATAAGTATAGTTTACTATAAGTATTGTAATATTACTCTAGTTGTTGTTACAAAGTCAGTAGATGTATCACATTTAATACAATAAGTATAGTTTACTATAAGTATTGTAATATTACTATAGTTGTTGTTACAAAGTCAGTATGATGTATCACATTTAATACAATAAGTATAGTTTACTATAAGTATTGTAATATTACTCTAGTTACTTGTTACAAAGTCAGTATGATGTATCACATTTAATACAATAAGTATAGTTTACTATAAGTATTGTAATATTACTATAGTTATTGTTACAAAGTCAGTATGATGTAATCACATTTAATACAATAAGTATAGTTTACTATAAGTATTGTAATATTACTATAGTTGTTGTTACAAAGTCAGTATGATGTATCACATTTAATACAATAAGTATAGTTTACTATAAGTATTGTAATATTACTCTAGTTGTTGTTACAAAGTCAGTATGATGTATCACATTTAATACAATAAGTATAGTTTACTATAAGTATTGTAATATTACTCTAGTTATTGTTACAAAGTCAGTATGATGTATCACATTTAATACAATAAGTATAGTTTACTATAAGTATTGTAATATTACTCTAGTTGTTGTTACAAAGTCAGTATGATGTATCACATTTAATACAATAAGTATAGTTTACTATAAGTATTGTAATATTACTCTAGTTGTTGTTACAAAGTCAGTATGATGTATCACATTTAATACAATAAGTATAGTTTACTATAAGTATTGTAATATTACTATAGTTATTGTTACAAAGTCAGTATGATGTATCACATTTAATACAATAAGTATAGTTTACTATAAGTATTGTAATATTACTCTAGTTGTTGTTACAAAGTCAGTATGATGTATCACATTTAATACAATAAGTATAATTTACTATAAGTATTGTAATATTACTCTAGTTGTATAGTTCACTTTATAGGTATTGTAATATTACTATAATTATTGTTACAAAGTCAAGATGATGTATCACATTTAATACAATAAGTATAGTTTACTATAAGTATTGTAATATTACTCTAGTTGTTGTTACAAAGTCAAAGTGATGTATCACATTTAATACAATAAGTATAGTTTACTATAAGTATTGTAATATTACTCTAGTTGTTGTTACAAAGTCAGTATGATGTATCACATTTAATACAATAAGTATAGTTTACTATAAGTATTGTAATATTACTCTAGTTATTGTTACAAAGTCAGTATGATGTATCACATTTAATACAATAAGTATAATTTACTATAAGTATTGTAATATTACCTAGTTGTATAGTTCACTATAGGTATTGTAATATTAATATAATTATTGTTACAAAGTCAGTATGATGTATCACATTTAATACAATAAGTATAGTTTACTATAAGTATTGTAATATTACCTAGTTATTGTTACAAAGTCAGTATGATGTATCACATTTAATACAATAAGTATAGTTTACTATAAGTATTGTAATATTACTCTAGTTGTTGTTACAAAGTCAGTATGATGTATCACATTTAATACAATAAGTATAGTTTACTATAAGTATTGTAATATTACCTAGTTGTTGTTACAAAGTCAAATGATGTATCACATTTAATACAATAAGTATAGTTTACTATAAGTATTGTAATATTACTCTAGTTGTTGTTACAAAGTCAGTATGATGTATCACATTTAATACAATAAGTATAGTTTACTATAAGTATTGTAATATTACTCTAGTTGTTGTTACAAAGTCAGTATGATGTATCACATTTAATAATTACAATAAGTATAATTTACTATAAGTATTGTAATATTACTCTAGTTGTATAGTTCACTATAGGTATTGTAATATTACTATAGTTATTGTTACAAAGTCAGTATGATGTATCACATTTAATACAATAAGTATAGTTCACTATAAGTATTGTAATATTACCTAGTTGTTGTTACAAAGTCAAAGTGATGTATCACATTTAATACAATAAGTATAGTTTACAATAAGTATTGTAATATTACCTCGTTGTATAGTTCACTTATAGGTATTGTAATATTACTATAATTATTGTTACAAAGTCAGTATGATGTATCACATTTAATACAATAAGTATAGTTTACTATAAGTATTGTAATATTACTCTAGTTGTTGTTACAAAGTCAGTATGATGTATCACATTTAATACAATAAGTATAGTTTACTATAAGTATTGTAATATTACTCTAGTTGTTGTGACAAAGTCAGTATGATGTATCACATTTAATACGATAAGTATAGTTTACTATAAGTATTGTAATATTACTCTAGTTCTTGTTACAAAGTCAGTACGATGTATCACATTTAATACAATAAGTATAGTTTACTATAAGTATTGTAATATTACTCTAGTTGTTGTTACAAAGTCAGTACGATGTATCACATTTAATACAATAAGTATAATTTACTATACGTATTGTAATAAAACTTTAGTTATTGTTACAAAGTCAGTAGGTTTATCACATTTAATACAATAACTATAGTTTACTATAAGTATTGTAATATTACTATAGTTATTGTTACAAAGTCAGTATGATGTATCACATTTAATACAATAAGTATAGTTTACTATAAGTATTGTAATATTACTCTAGTTGTTGTTTCAAAGTCAGTTCGTTGTATCACATTTAATGCAATAAGTATAGTTTACTATAAGTATTGTAATATTACTATAGTTCATTTACAAAGTCAGTATGATGTATCACATTTAATACAATAAGTATAGTTTACTATAAGTATTGTAATATTACTCTAGTTGTTGTTACAAAGTCAGTAGATGTATCACATTTAATACAATAAGTATAGTTTACTATAAGTATTCTTATATTACTATAGTTCTTGTTACAAAGTCAGTATGGTGTATCACATTTAATACAATAAGTACAGTTAACTATAAGTGTTGTAATATTACTTTAGTTACTGTTACAAAGTCAATATGATGTATCACATTCCATACAATAAGTATAGTTTACTCTAAGTATTGTAATATTACTATAGTTATTGTTACAAAGTCAGTAGGATTTATTATATTTAATACAATAAGTATAGTTTACTATAAGTATTTTAATATTCCTATAGTTGTTGTTACAAAGTCAGTATGATGTATCACATTTAATACAATAAGTATAGTTTACTATAAGTATTGTAATATTACTCTAGTTGTTGTTACAAAGTCAGTATGATGTATCACATTTAATACAATAAGTATAGTTTACTATAAGTATTGTAATATTACTCTAGTTATTGTTACAAAGTCAGTATGATGTATCACATTTAATACAATAAGTATAGTTTACTATAAGTATTGTAATATTACTCTAGTTGTTGTTACAAAGTCAAAGTGATGTATCACATTTAATACAATAAATACAGTTCACTATAAGTATTGTAATATTTCTCTCGTTGTTGTTACAAAGTCAGTATGATGTATCACATTTAATACAATAAGTATAGTTCACTATAGGTATTGTAATATTACTATAATTATTGTTACAAAGTCAGTATGATGTATCACATTTAATACAATAAGTATAGTTCACTATAAGTATTGTAATATTACTCTAGTTGTTGTTACAAAATCAGTATGATGTACCACATTTAATACAATAAGTATAATTTACTATAAGTATTGTAATATTACCTAGTTGTATAGTTCAACTATAGGTATTGTAATATTACTATAATTATTGTTACAAAGTCAAGATGATGTATCACATTTAATACAATAAGTATAGTTTACTATAAGTATTGTAATATTACTCTAGTTGTTGTTACAAAGTGAAAGTGATGTGTCACATTTAATACAATAAGTATAGTTCACAATAAGTATTGTAATATTACTCTCGTTGTTGTTACAAAGTCAGTATGATGTATCACATTTAATACAATAAGTATAGTTTACTATAAGTATTGTAACATTACTCTAGTTATTGTTACAAAATCAGTATTATGTATCACATTTAATACAAAAAGTATAATTTACTATAAGTATTGTAATATTACTCTAGTTGTATAGTTCACTATAGGTATTGTAATATTAATATAATTATTGTTACAAAGTCAGTATGATGTATCACATTTAATACAATAAGTATAGTTTACTATAAGTATTGTAATATTACCTAGTTATTGTTACAAAGTCAGTTTGATGTATCACATTTAATACAATATGTATAGTTTACTATAAGTATTGTAATATTACTCTAGTTGTTGTTACAAAGTCAGTATGATGTATCACATTTAATACAATAAGTATAGTTTACTATAAGTATTGTAATATTACTCTAGTTGTTGTTACAAAGTGAAAGTGATGTATCACATTTAATACAATAAGTATAGTTCACTATAAGTATTGTAATATTACTCTAGTTGTTGTTACAAAGTCAGTATGATGTATCACATTTAATACAATAAGTATAGTTTACTATAAGTATTGTAATATTACTCTAGTTGTTGTTACAAAATCAGTATGATGTATCACATTTAATACAATAAGTATAATTTACTATAAGTATTGTAATATTACTCTAGTTGTATAGTTCAATTATAGGTATTGTAATATTACTATAATTATTGTTACAAAGTCAGGATGATGTATCACATTTAATACAATAAGTATAGTTCACTATAAGTATTGTAATATTACTCTAGTTGTTGTTACAAAGTGAAAGTGATGTGTCACATTTAATACAATAAGTATAGTTCACAATAAGTATTGTAATATTACTCTCGTTGTATAGTTCAATTATAGGTATTGTAATTATTACTATAATTATTGTTACAAAGTCAGGATGATGTATCACATTCAATACAATAAGTATAGTTTACTATAAGTATTGTAATATTACTCTAGTTATTGTTACAAAGTCAGTTTGATGTATCACATTTAATACAATAAGTATAGTTTACTATAAGTATTGTAATATTATTATAGTTGTTGTTACAAAGTCAGTATGATGTATCACATTTAATACAATAAGTATAGTTTACTATAAGTATTGTAATATTACTCTAGTTGTTGTTACAAAGTCAGTACAATGTATCACATTTAATACAATAAGTATAGTTCACTATAAGTATTGTAATATTACTCTAGTTGTTGTTACAAAGTCAATATGATGTATCACATTCAATACAATAAGTATAGTTCACTATAAGTATTGTAATATTACTCTAGTTACTGTTACAAAGTCAGAATGATGTATCACATTTAATACAATAAGTATTGTAATATTACTCTAGTTGTTACAAAGTCAGTAATGATGTATCACATTTAATACAATAAGTATAGTTTACTATAAGTATTGTAATATTACTCTGGTTGTTGTTACAAAGTCAGTATGATGTATCACATTTAATACAATAAGTATAGTTTACTATAAGTATTGTAACATTACTCTAGTTGTTGTTACAAAGTCAGTACAATGTATCACATTTAATACAATAAGTATAGTTCACTATAAGTATTGTAATATTACTCTAGTTGTTGTTACAAAGTGAAAGTGATGTATCACATTTAATACAATAAGTATAGTTCACTATAAGTATTGTAATATTACTCTAGTTGTTGTTACAAAGTCAGTATGATGTATCACATTTAATACAATAAGTATAGTTTACTATAAGTATTGTAATATTACTCTAGTTGTTGTTACAAAGTCAAAGTGATGTATCACATTTAATACAATAAGTATAGTTCACAATAAGTATTGTAATATTACTCTCGTTCTTGTTACAAAGTCAGTATGATGTATCACATTTAATACAATAAGTATAGTTTACTATAAGTATTGTAATATTACTCTAGTTGTTGTTACAAAGTCAGTATGATGTATCACATTTAATACAATAAGTATAATTTACTTTAAGTATTGTAATATTACTCTAGTTGTATAGTTCACTATAGGTATTGTAATATTACTATAATTATTGTTACAAAGTCAGGATGATGTATCACATTCAATACAATAAGTATAGTTCACTATAAGTATTGTAATATTACTCTAGTTGTTGTTACAAAGTCAAAGTGATGTATCACATTTAATACAATAAGTATAGTTCACAATAAGTATTGTAATATTACTTCTCGTTGTATAGTTCACTTATAGGTATTGTAATTATTACTATAATTATTGTTACAAAGTCAGTATGATGTATCACATTTAATACAATAAGTATAGTTTACTATAAGTATTGTAATATTACTCTAGTTATTGTTACAAAGTCAGTTTGATGTATCACATTTAATACAATAAGTATAGTTTACTATAAGTATTGTAATATTACTATAGTTCTTGTTACGAAGTCAGTTTGATGTATCACATTCAATACAATAAGTATAGTTTACTATAAGTATTGTAACATTACTCTAGTTGTTGTTACAAAGTCAGTACAATGTATCACATTTAATACAATAAGTATAGTTCACTATAAGTATTGTAATATTACTCTAGTTGTTGTTACAAAGTCAATATGATGTATCACATTTAATACAATAAGTATAGTTCACTATAAGTATTGTAATATTACTCTAGTTCTTGTTACAAAGTCAGTACGATGTATAACATTTAATACAATAAGTATAGTCTACTATAAGTATTGTAATATTACTCTAGTTGTTGTTACAAAGTCAGTACGATGTATCACATTTAATACAATAAGTATAATTTACTATACATATTGTAATAAAACTTTAGTTATTGTTACAAAGTCAGTAGGTTTATCACATTTAATACAATAACTATAGTTTACTATAAGTATTGTAATATTACTATAGTTATTGTTACAAAGTCATTATAATGTATCACATTTAATACAATAAGCATAGTTTACTATAAATATTGTAATATTACTCTAGTTGTTGTTTCAAAGTCAGTACGTTGTATCACATTTAATGCAATAAGTATAGTTTACTATAAGTATTGTAATATTACTCTAGTTGTTGTTACAAAGTCAATAGATGTATCACATTTAATACAATAAGTATAGTTTACTATAAGTATTCTTATATTACTATAGTTCTTGTTACAAAGTCAGTATGATGTATCACATTTAATACAATAAGTACAGTTAACTATAAGTGTTGTAATATTACTTTAGTTACTGTTACAAAGTCAATATGATGTATCACATTCCATACAATAAGTATAGTTTACTCTAAGTATTGTAATATTACTATAGTTATTGTTACAAAGTCAGTAGGATTTAATATATTTAATACAATAAGTATAGTTTACTATAAGTATTTTAATATTCCTATAGTTGTTGTTACAAAGTCAGTATGATGTATCACATTTAATACAATAAGTATAGTTTACTATAAGTATTGTAATATTACTCTAGTTGTTGTTACAAAGTCAGTACGATGTATCACATTTAATACAATAAGTATAGTTTACTATAAGTATTGTAACATTACTCTAGTTATTGTTACAAAGACAGTATGATGTATCACATTTAATACAATAAGTATAGTTCACTATAAGTATTGTAATATTACTCTAGTTGTTGTTACAAAGTCAGTATGATGTATCACATTTAATACAATAAGTATAATTTACTATAAGTATTGTAATATTACTCTAGTTGTATAGTTCACTATAGGTATTGTAATATTACTATAATTATTGTTACAAAGTCAAGATGATGTATCACATTTAATACAATAAGTATAGTTCACTATAAGTATTGTAATATTACTCTAGTTGTTGTTACAAAGTCAAAGTGATGTATCACATTTAATACAATAAGTATAGTTCACTATAAGTATTGTAATATTACTCTCGTTGTTGTTACAAAGTCAGTATGATGTATCACATTTAATACAATAAGTATAGTTTACTATAAGTATTGTAATATTACTCTAGTTATTGTTACAAAATCAGTATGATGTATCACATTTAATACAAAAAGTATAATTTACTATAAGTATTGTAATATTACTCTAGTTGTATAGTTCAATTATAGGTATTGTAATATTAATATAATTATTGTTACAAAGTCAGGATGATGTATCACATTTAATACAATAAGTATAGTTTACTATAAGTATTGTAATATTACTCTAGTTATTGTTACGAAGTCAGTTTGATGTATCACATTCAATACAATATGTACAGTTTACTATAAATATTGTAATATTACTCTAGTTGTTGTTACAAAGTCAGTATGATGTATCACATTTAATACAATAAGTATAGTTTACTATAAGTATTGTAATATTACTCTAGTTGTTGTTACAAAGTCAGTACAATGTATCACATTTAATACAATAAGTATAGTTCACTATAAGTATTGTAATATTACTCTAGTTGTTGTTACAAAGTCAAAGTGATGTATCACATTTAATACAATAAGTATAGTTCACTATAAGTATTGTAATATTACTCTAGTTGTTGTTACAAAGTCAGTATGATGTATCACATTTAATACAATAAGTATAGTTTACTATAAGTATTGTAATATTACTCTAGTTGTTGTTACAAAATCAGTATGATGTACCACATTTAATACAATAAGTATAATTTACTATAAGTATTGTAATATTACTCTAGTTGTATAGTTCACTATAGGTATTGTAATATTACTATAATTATTGTTACAAAGTCAGGATCATGTATCACATTCAATACAATAAGTATAGTTCACTATAAGTATTGTAATATTACTCTAGTTGTTGTTACAAAGTGAAAGTGATGTATCACATTTAATACAATAAGTATAGTTCACAATAAGTATTGTAATATTACCTCGTTGTATAGTTCACTATAGGTATTGTAATTATTACTATAATTATTGTTACAAAGTCAGGATGATGTATCACATTCAATACAATAAGTATAGTTTACTATAAGTATTGTAATATTACTCTAGTTATTGTTACGAAGTCAGTTTGATGTATCACATTCAATACAATATGTACAGTTTACTATAAATATTGTAATATTATTATAGTTGTTGTTACAAAGTCAGTACGATGTATCACATTTAATACAATAAGTATCGTTTATTATAAGTATTGTAACATTACTCTAGTTGTTGTTACACAGTCAGTACAATGTATCACATTTAATACAATAAGTATAGTTCACTATAAGTATTGTAATATTACTCTAGTTGTTGTTACAAAGTCAATATGATGTATCACATTCAATACAATAAGTATAGTTCACTATAAGTATTGTAATATTACTCTAGTTACTGTTACAAAGTCAGAATGATGTATCACATTTAATACAATAAGTATTGTAATATTACTCTAGTTGTTACAAAGTCAGTACGATGATCACATTCAATACAATAAGTATAGTTTACTATAAGTATTGTAATATTACTCTAGTTGTTGTTACAAAGTCAGTATGATGTATCACATTTAATACAATAAGTATAGTTTACTATAAGTATTGTAATATTACTCTAGTTGTTGTTGCAAAGTCAGTATGAATGTATCACATTTAATACAATAAGTATAGTTCACTATAAGTATTGTAATATTACTCTAGTTGTTGTTACAAAGTGAAAGTGATGTGTCACATTTAATACAATAAGTATAGTTCATAATAAGTATTGTAATATTACTCTCGTTGTTGTTACAAAGTCAGTATGATGTATCACATTTAATACAATAAGTATAGTTTACTATAAGTATTGTAATATTACTCTAGTTGTTGTTACAAAGTCAGTATGATGTATCACATTTAATACAATAAGTATAGTTCACTATAGGTATTGTAATATTACTCTAGTTGTTGTTACAAAGTCAATATGATGTATCACATTCAATACAATAAGTATAGTTTACTATAAGTATTGTAATATTACTCTAGTTGTTGTTACAAAGTCAGTACAATGTATCACATTTAATACAATAAGTATAGTTCACTATAAGTATTGTAATATTACTCTAGTTGTTGTTACAAAGTGAAAGTGATGTGTCACATTTAATACAATAAGTATAGTTCACAATAAGTATTGTAATATTACTCTCGTTGTTGTTACAAAGTCAGTATGATGTATCACATTTAATACAATAAGTATAGTTTACTATAAGTATTGTAACATTACTCTAGTTATTGTTACAAAATCAGTATTATGTACCACATTTAATACAAAAAGTATAATTTACTATAAGTATTGTAATATTACTCTAGTTGTATAGTTCACTATAGGTATTGTAATATTAATATAATTATTGTTACAAAGTCAGGATGATGTATCACATTCAATACAATAAGTATAGTTTACTATAAGTATTGTAATATTACTCTAGTTATTGTTACAAAGTCAGTTTGATGTATCACATTCAATACAATAAGTACAGTTTACTATAAATATTGTAATATTACTCTAGTTGTTGTTACAAAGTCAGTATGATGTATCACATTTAATACAATAAGTATCGTTTACTATAAGTATTGTAACATTACTCTAGTTGTTGTTACAAAGTCAATACAATGTATCACATTTAATACAATAAGTATAGTTCACTATAAGTATTGTAATATTACTCTAGTTGTTGTTACAAAGTCAATATGATGTATCACATTTAATACAATAAGTATAGTTTACTATAAGTATTGTAACATTACTCTAGTTGTTGTTACAAAGTCAGTACAATGTATCACATTTAATACAATAAGTATAGTTCACTATAAGTATTGTAATATTACTCTAGTTGTTGTTACAAAGTGAAAGTGATGTATCACATTTAATACAATAAGTATAGTTCACAATAAGTATTGTAATATTACTCTCGTTGTTGTTACAAAGTCAGTATGATGTATCACATTTAATACAATAAGTATAGTTTACTATAAGTATTGTAATATTACTCTAGTTGTTGTTACAAAATCAGTATGATGTACCACATTTAATACAATAAGTATAATTTACTATAAGTATTGTAATATTACTCTAGTTGCATAGTTCACTATAGGTATTGTAATATTACTATAATTATTGTTACAAAGTCAAGATGATGTATCACATTCAATACAATAAGTATAGTTCACTATAAGTATTGTAATATTACTCTAGTTGTTGTTACAAAGTGAAAGTGATGTGTCACATTTAATACAATAAGTATAGTTCACAATAAGTATTGTAATATTACTCTCGTTGTTGTTACAAAGTCAGTATGATGTATCACATTTAATACAATAAGTATAGTTTACTATAAGTATTGTAACATTACTCTAGTTATTGTTACAAAATCAGTATTATGTACCACATTTAATACAAAAAGTATAATTTACTATAAGTATTGTAATATTACTCTAGTTGTATAGTTCACTATAGGTATTGTAATATTAATATAATTATTGTTTCAAAGTCAGGATGATGTATCACATTCAATACAATAAGTATAGTTTACTATAAGTATTGTAATATTACTCTAGTTATTGTTACGAAGTCAGTTTGATGTATCACATTCAATACAATATGTACAGTTTACTATAAATATTGTAATATTACTCTAGTTGTTGTTACAAAGTCAGTACGATGTATCACATTTAATACAATAAGTATCGTTTACTATAAGTATTGTAACATTACTCTAGTTGTTGTTACAAAGTCAATACAATGTATCACATTTAATACAATAAGTATAGTTCACTATAGGTATTGTAATATTACTCTAGTTGTTGTTGCAAATTCAATATGATGTATCACATTCAATACAATAAGTATCGTTTACTATAAGTATTGTAACATTACTCTAGTTGTTGTTACAAAGTCAGTACAATGTATCACATTTAATACAATAAGTATAGTTCACTATAAGTATTGTAATATTACTCTAGTTGTTGTTACAAAGTGAAAGTGATGTGTCACATTTAATACAATAAGTATAGTTCACAATAAGTATTGTAATATTACTCTCGTTCTTGTTACAAAGTCAGTATGATGTATCACATTTAATACAATAAGTATAGTTTACTATAAGTATTGTAACATTACTCTAGTTGTTGTTACAAAATCAGTATGATGTACCACATTTAATACAATAAGTATAATTTACTATAAGTATTGTAATATTACTCTAGTTGTATAGTTCACTATAGGTATTGTAATATTACTATAATTATTGTTACAAAGTCAGGATCATGTATCACATTCAATACAATAAGTATAGTTCACTATAAGTATTGTAATATTACTCTAGTTGTTGTTACAAAGTGAAAGTGATGTGTCACATTTAATACAATAAGTATAGTTCACAATAAGTATTGTAATATTACTCTCGTTGTATAGTTCACTATAGGTATTGTAATTATTACTATAATTATTGTTACAAAGTCAGGATGATGTATCACATTCAATACAATAAGTATAGTTTACTATAAGTATTGTAATATTACTCTAGTTATTGTTACGAAGTCAGTTTGATGTATCACATTCAATACAATATGTACAGTTTACTATAAATATTGTAATATTATTATAGTTGTTGTTACAAAGTCAGTACGATGTATCACATTTAATACAATATGTATCGTTTATTATAAGTATTGTAACATTACTCTAGTTGTTGTTACACAGTCAGTACAATGTATCACATTTAATACAATAAGTATAGTTCACTATAAGTATTGTAATATTACTCTAGTTGTTGTTACAAAGTCAATATGATGTATCACATTCAATACAATAAGTATAGTTCACTATAAGTATTGTAATATTACTCTAGTTACTGTTACAAAGTCAGAATGATGTATCACATTTAATACAATAAGTATTGTAATATTACTCTAGTTGTTACAAAGTCAGTACGATGTATCACATTCAATACAATAAGTATAGTTTACTATAAGTATTGTAATATTACTCTAGTTGTTGTTACAAAGTCAGTATGATGTATCACATTTAATACAATAAGTATAGTTTACTATAAGTATTGTAATATTACTCTAGTTGTTGTTACAAAGTCAGTACAATGTATCACATTTAATACAATAAGTATAGTTCACTATAGGTATTGTAATATTACTCTAGTTGTTGTTGCAAATTCAATATGATGTATCACATTCAATACAATAAGTATCGTTTACTATAAGTATTGTAACATTACTCTAGTTGTTGTTACAAAGTCAGTACAAGGTATCACAATTAATACAATAAGTATAGTTCACTATAAGTATTGTAATATTACCTAGTTGTTGTTACAAAGTCAAAGTGATGTATCACATTTAATACAATAAGTATAGTTCACAATAAGTATTGTAACATTACTCTAGTTGTTGTTACAAAATCAGTATGATGTACCACATTTAATACAATAAGTATAATTTACTATAAGTATTGTAATATTACTCTAGTTGTATAGTTCACTATAGGTATTGTAATATTACTATAATTATTGTTACAAAGTCAGGATGATGTATCACATTCAATACAATAAGTATAGTTCACTATAAGTATTGTAATATTACTCTAGTTGTTGTTACAAAGTGAAAGTGATGTGTCACATTTAATACAATAAGTATAGTTCACAATAAGTATTGTAATATTACTCTCGTTGTATAGTTCACTATAGGTATTGTAATTATTACTATAATTATTGTTACAAAGTCAGGATGATGTATCACATTCAATACAATAAGTATAGTTTACTATAAGTATTGTAATATTACTCTAGTTATTGTTACGAAGTCAGTTTGATGTATCACATTCAATACAATATGTACAGTTTACTATAAATATTGTAATATTACTATAGTTGTTGTTACAAAGTCAGTACGATGTATCACATTTAATACAATAAGTATCGTTTATTATAAGTATTGTAATATTACTCTAGTTACTGTTACAAAGTCAGAATGATGTATCACATTTAATATAATAAGTATAGTTCACTATAGGTATTGTAATATTACTCTAGTTGTTGTTTCAAATTCAATATGATGTATCACATTCAATTCAATAAGTATAGTTTACTATAAGTATTGTAATATTACTCTAGTTGTTGTTACAAAGTCGGTACGATGTATCGCATTTAATACAATAAGTATTGTAATATTACTCTAGTTGTTACAAAGTCAGTACGATGATCACATTCAATACAATAAGTATAGTTTACTATAAGTATTGTAATATTACTCTGGTTGTTGTTACAAAGTCAGTATGATGTATCACATTTAATACAATAAGTATCGTTTACTATAAGTATTGTAACATTACTCTAGTTGTTGTTACAAAGTCAGTACAATGTATCACAATTAATACAATAAGTATAGTTCACTATAAGTATTGTAATATTACTCTAGTTGTTGTTACAAAGTGAAAGTGATGTGTCCCATTTAATACAATAAGTATAGTTCACAATAAGTATTGTAATATTACTCTCGTTGTTGTTACAAAGTCAGTATGATGTATCACATTTAATACAATAAGTATAGTTTACTATAAGTATTGTAACATTACTCTAGTTGTTGTTACAAAATCAGTATGATGTACCACATTTAATACAATAAGTATAATTTACTATAAGTATTGTAATATTACTCTAGTTGTATAGTTCACTATAGGTATTGTAATATTACCATAATTATTGTTACAAAGTCAGGATGATGTATCACATTCAATACAATAAGTATAGTTTACTATAAGTATTATAATATTACTCTAGTTATTGTTACGAAGTCAGTTTGATGTATCACATTCAATACAATAAGTACAGTTTACTATAAATATTGTAATATTACTCTAGTTGTTGTTACAAAGTCAGTACGATGTATCACATTTAATACAATAACTATCGTTTACTATAAGTATTGTAACATTACTCTAGTTGTTGTTACAAAGTCAGTACAATGTATCACATTTAATACAATAAGTATAGTTCACTATAAGTATTGTAATATTACTATAGTTGTTGTTAGAAAGTCAATATGATGTATCACATTCAATACAATAAGTATAGTTTACTATAAGTATTTTAATATTACTATAGTTGTTGTTACAAAGTCAGTATGATGTATCACTTTTAATACAATAAGTATAGTTCACTATAAGTATTGTAATATTACTCTAGTTGTTGTTACAAAGTCAAAGTGATGTATCACATTTAATACAATAAGTATAGTTCACAATAAGTATTGTAATATTACTCTCGTTGTTGTTACAAAGTCAGTATGATGTATCACATTTAATACAATAATTATAGTTCACTATAGGTATTGTAATATAACTATAATTATTGTTACGAAGTCAGTATGATGTGTCACATTCAATACAATAAGTATAGTTCACTATAGGTATTGTAATATTACTATAATTATTGTTACAAAGTCAGTATGATGTATCACATTCAATACAATAAGTATAGTTTACTATAGGTATTGTAATATTACTCTAGTGATTGTTACAAAGTCAGTAAGATGTATCACATTCAATACAATAAGTATAGTTCACTATAAGTATTGTAATATTACTCTAGTTACTGTTACAAAGTCAGAATGATGTATCACATTTAATATAATAAGTATAGTTCACTCTAGGTATTGTAATATTACTCTAGTTGTTGTTGCAAATTCAATATGATGTATCACATTCAATACAATAAGTATAGTTTACTATAAGTATTGTAATATTACTCTAGTTGTTGTTACAAAGTCGGTACGATGTATCACATTTAATACAATAAGTATTGTAATATTACTCTAGTTGTTACAAAGTCAGTACGATGATCACATTCAATACAATAAGTATAGTTTACTATAAGTATTGTAATATTACTCTGGTTGTTGTTACAAAGTCAGTATGATGTATCACATATAATACAATAAGTATCGTTCACTATAAGTATTGTAATATTACTCTAGTTACTGTTACAAAGTCAGAACGATGATCACATTTAATACAATAAGTATAGTTCCCTATAAGTATTGTAATATTACTCTAGTTACTGTTAGAAAGTCAGTATGATGTATCATATTTAATACAATATGTATAGTTTACTCTAAGTATTGTAATATTACTCTAGTTGTTGTTACAAAATCAGTACGATGATCACATTCAATACAATAAGTATAGTTCACTATAAGTATTGTAATATTGCTCTAGTTGTTGTTACAAAATCAGTACGATGATCACATTCAATACAATAAGTATAGTTCACTATAAGTATTGTAATATTGCTCTAGTTGTTGTTCCAATGTCAGTGTTTTAAAGACATGAGTTATACATGACATCAAGAAATACTAAAACTCATATCATCCTTTTTTCAACAGAGATATACTGGTTAACATGGTTAAAGTTGTCAGTAATACGCAATATCCTTGGTTAAGTTTTCCGTAGTAGCTAGTGCACATGTTAAATGTTATTCGTAATAAGTATTGCACATGGTTAAAGATGTCTTTAATAGCTACTATACGTGGTTAAAATGTCGGTATGGGTACTACGCATGGTTAAAGTTCTCTGTAATAGAAACTACACATGGTTAAAGTTCTCTGTAATAGAAACTACACATGGTTAAATTGTCCATTATAGCTACTGCACAATGTTAAAGTTGTCCGTAATGGATAATATACATGGTTAAGGTTTTCCGTAGTAGGTAGTACACATGGTTAAAATAACCAGTAATAGAAAATATACTTGGTTAAAGATACACGTAATAGCTACTACATATGGTTGTCTGTGATATCTACGATACATACATGGTTAAAGAAGCCAATAATAAATACTACGTATGGATAAAGACGTGTGAAATAGGTAATAAACTAAACACAGTTGAAGTTCTTCGTAACAGGCATCGCACATGGTTAAGTTTGCTTGTTTTTCTACAACGATTTACTTTCTTAGTTGGAAAATTTTGTAGTTGTTCTAAGTTTCATGAGTTTCTAAGTTTAGTTTCATAAGTACGGAGTTCATTTGTTATAAAGTAATTTGTATAAAAAAAGGCACACATACGGTTAACGGTACCCTTTGTTCATTAATGAATGTGTTATTTTATAAAAACCGTTTGAATAGAAAGTTAAGTTTACATTTGTACCAACAAATCTGTCAAGATCAGATCATTGTCCTTCTATTTCATGCAAGATTTTGTTGAGATCAGATCATAGTCGTTCTATTTCATACTAGATTCTGTTAAGATCAGATCATAGTCCTTCTATTTCATACTAGATTCTGTTAAGATCAGATCATAGTCCTTCTATTTCATACTAGATTCTGTTGAGATCAGATCATAGTCCTTCTATTTCATACTAGATTCTGTTAAGATCAGATCATAGTTCTTATATTTCATACTAGATTCTGTTAAGATCAGATCATAGTCCTTCTATTTCATACTAGATTATGTTAAGATCAGATCATAGTCCTTCTATTTCATACTAGATTCTGTTAAAATCAGATCATAGTCCTTCTATTTCATACTAGATTCTGTTAAGATCAGATCATAGTCCTTCTATTTCATACTAGATTCTGTTGAGATCAGATCATAGTTCTTCTATTTCATACTAGATTCTGTTAAGATCAGATTATAGTCCTTCTATTTCATACAAGATTCTCTTAAGATCAGATCATAGTCCTTCTATTTCATACTAGATTCTGTTAAGATCAGATCATAGTCCTTCTATTTCATACTAGATTCTGTTAAGATCAGATCATAGTCTTTCTATTTCATACTAGATTTTGTTGAGATCAGATCATAGTCCTTCTATTTCATACTAGATTCTCTTAAGATCGGATCATAGTCCTTCTATTTCATACTAGATTCTCTTAAGATCGGATCATAGTCCTTCTATTTCATACTAGATTCTTACAATTCTCAGAATCCCTGTTTCGTCGTTTGACCTGAAGGCGGTGATTTAATCGAGAATATTGTTTTATAATCAAATTTCCTGAGCTTGTTGTGTTTAGAAACAGCGTCAAACAATAAATACTGTTTATTTATCAGATCATAGAATAAACAGTGGAAGACCTCGAGGTGATTACAAGAATGTATCGTAAATATAACGCGAGTGATGTTTGTTGGCCCAACAGATAAACCTAAATCCAACATTGCTCTAACTGATGTTTGACAGCTCTACAAATAAGCCTAAATCTCAAAGTTCAATATGACTTCTCTTCGGCAAACAACAATGTATTTCGAAAATGAGATTAAATAATATAGGTAAGTTAATTATAATTTTTCTATAGCTAAAACCACTGGAAACAAAGAAGTCGAAATTGAGCCGGAATTTACCGAACCAATTCCGAATGTTACAGTGTCCGTAGGAAGAGATGTGAAACTGGCGTGTGTTGTGGAAAACATAGGCACGTACAGGGTGAGTATAACTTGTAGCTGTCTTCTTGTCTAATTCCTAGTCGTTTGACTGTTATACACTCCCGATACAGTATATAAATTATATCAACAATGTATATATATGTATCAATATTTTACTAGTATAACTTGTAGCTGTCTTCTTGTCTAATTCCTAGTCGTTTGACTGTTATACACTCCCGATACAGTCTATAAATTATATCAACAATGTATATATATGTATCAATATATTACTAGTATAACTTGTAGCTGTCTTCTTGTCTAATTCCTAGTCGTTTGACTGTTATACACTCCCGATACAGTCTATAAATTATATCAACAATGTATATATATGTATCAATATTCTACTATTCTACTAAAATACAAGAAAATACAAATAGAACATACAGATCACTACTTGTATCGACAGAACATACAGATCAATACTTGTATAGACAGAACATACAGATAAATACTTGTATAGACAGAACATACAGATCAATACTTGTATCGACAGAACATACAGATCAATACTTGTATCGACAGAACATACAGATCAATACTTGTATCGACAGAACATACAGATCAATACTTGTATCGACAGAACATACAGATAAATACTTGTATAGACAGAACATACAGATCAATACTTGTATAGATAGAACATACAGATCAATACTTGTATAGACAGAACATACAGATCAATACTAATACAGATAGAACATACAGATCAATACTTGTATAGACAGAACATACAGATCAATACCAATACAGATAGAACATACAGATCAATACTAATACAGATAGAACATACAGTCACTACTTGTACAGATAGAACATACAGATCAATACCAATACAGATAGAACATACAGATCAATACTAATACAGATAGAACATACAGTCACTACTTGTACAGATAGAACATACAGATCAATACCAATACAGATAGAACATACAGATCAATACTAATACAGATAGAACATACAGTCACTACTTGTACAAATAGAACATACAGACACTACTTGTATAGATAGAACATACAGATCAATACTAGTATAGATAGAACATATAGATCAATAGTTGTAGAGATAGAACATACAGTCACTACTTGTATAGACAGAACATACAGATCAATACCAATACAGATAGAACATACAGATAAACACTAGTATAGATAGAACATATAGATAAACACTAGTACAGATAGAACATACAGATCAATACTTGTATAGACAGAACACACAGATCAATACTAATACAGATAGAACATACAGATCAATACTTGTATAGACAGAACATACAGATCAATACCAATACAGATAGAACATACATATTAATACTTATACAGATAGAACACACATATCAATACTTATACAGATAGAACATACAGATAAACACTAGTATAGATAGAACATATAGATAAACACTAGTACAGATAGAACACACAGATTAATACTAGTATAGATAGAACATACAGATAAACACCAGTTCAGATAGAACATACAGATCAACACTTGCATAGATAGAACATATAGATAAACACTAGTATAGATAGAACATACAGATAAACACTAGTATAGATAGAACATACAGATAAACACTAGTACAGATAGAACATACAGATCAATACTTGTATCGACAGAACATACAGATAAATACTTGTATAGACAGAACATACAGATCAATACTTGTATAGATAGAACATACAGATCAATACTTGCATAGACAGAACACACAGATCAATACTAATACAGATAAAACATACAGATAAATACTTGTATAGACAGAACATACAGATCAATACCAATACAGATAGAACATACAGTCACTACTTGTGCAGATAGAACATACAGTCACTACTTGTACAAATAGAACATACAGATCAATAGTTGTACAGATAGAACATACAGTCACTACTTGTACAAATAGAACATACAGACACTACTTGTATAGATAGAACATACAGATCAATACTAGTATAGATAGAACATACAAGTCAATACTTATACAGATAGAACATACAGATAAACACTAGTACAGATAGAACATACAGATAAACACTAGTATAGATAGAACATATAGATAAACACTAGTACAGATAGAACATACAGATCAATACTTGTATAGACAGAACACACAGATCAATACTAATACAGATAGAACATACAGATCAATACTTGTATAGACAGAACATACAGATCAATACCAATACAGGTAGAACATACATATTAATACTTATACAGATAAAACACACATATTAATACTTATACAGAGAGAACATACAGATAAACACTAGTATAGATAGAACATATAGATAAACACTAGTACAGATAGAACACACAGATCAATACTAGTATAGATAGAACATATAGATAAACACTAGTACAGATAGAACACACAGATCAATACTAGTATAGATAGAACATATAGATAAACACTAGTACAGATAGAACATACAGATCAATACTAGTATAGATAGAACATACAGATAAACACTAGTACAGATAGAACATACAGATCAACACTTGTATAGATAGAACATATAGATAAACACTAGTATAGATAGAACATACAGATCAATACTTGTATAGATAGAACATACAGATCAATACTTGTATAGACAGAACACACAGATCAATACTAATACAGATAGAACATACAGATCAATACTAATACAGATAGAACATACAGTCACTACTTGTTTTGACAGAACATACAGATCAATACTAATACAGATAGAACATACAGTCACTACTTGTACAGATAGAACATACAGTCACTACTTGTACAAATAGAACATACAGTCACTACTTGTACAGATAGAACATACAGATCAATAGTTGTACAGATAGAACATACAGTCACTACTTGTACAAATAGAACATACAGTCACTACTTGTACAGATAGAACATACAGATCAATAGTTGTACAGATAGAACATATAGATAAACACTAGTACAGATAGAACATACAGATCAATACTAGTACAGATAGAACATACAGATCAACACTTGTATAGATAGAACATACAGATCAATACTTGTATAGACAGAACATACAAGTCAATACTTATACAGATAGAACATACAGATAAACACTAGTACAGATAGAACATACAGATAAACACTAGTACAGATAGAACATACAGATAAACACTAGTATAGATAGAACATATAGATAAACACTAGTACAGACAGAACATACAGATCAATACTTGTATAGACAGAACATACAGATCAATACCAATACAGATAGAACATACATATTAATACTTATACAGATAGAACACACATATTAATACTTATACAGATAGAACATACAGATAAACACTAGTATAGATAGAACATATAGATAAACACTAGTACAGATAGAACACACAGATCAATACTAGTATAGATAGAACATATAGATAAACACTAGTACAGATAGAACATACAGATCAATACTAGTATAGATAGAACATACAGATAAACACTAGTACAGATAGAACATACAGATCAACACTTGTATAGATAGAACATATAGATAAACACTAGTATAGATAGAACCTACAGATAAACACTAGTATATATAGAACATACAGATAAACACTAGTACAGATAGAACATACTGATCAATACTTGTATAGATAGAACATACAGATAAACACTAGTACAGAAATAATAATAATAATCTAATAATAGAAAAAAGTTAGAATTTTTAATCGAGAACCAAAACATATTTTCCAGAAAACAAAAATATCTGGTCAGTGGTTTCGACGTAACATGTAATCCAAAGCCTAAACTCTGGAGATATGACCTAAGATTTTGAATTTCATTGTCGCTTGATCAGAAATATTTTCCATTTATCATATAAATGTGCCGTATTAAATATTATATTCCTATAAATTTGCAGTTAAATGATTTGGAATATAATGGAGTGAAATAAAGGTAAATACAAAACACTGGGATGAGATTTTTTAAAGGAGTTTCTACTCTGTCACATCGATATTGTTTTTACACTCACGTAAATTGCCTTTGGTCAGATGTCCGGCATGGCCAGGTGTGTCAAGGGGCGTTCGACTCGTAATATGAGTGTCGCAGGTTCGAATCCTTGTCGCACCAAACATGTTCGCTTTTTCAGCCGTGGGAGCATTATAACGTTACGGTCAGTTGGTAAAAGAGTAGCCCAAGAGTTGGCGGTAGGTGGTGATGACTAGCTGCCTTCCCTCTAGTCTTACCACTGCTAAATTAGGAACGGCTAGCGCAGGCAGCGCTCGTGTAGCTTTGCGCGAAATTCAGAAACAAAAAAACAAACAAGCTTTTGGTTAGAAGTTTGTGGTCGTTGTTACACGTTTACGACAAAGAAAATGGTGTCATTTACATACAGATCACTCCTCTTAAGATGTTTCTCTTGTTTACGTTTATTCAAGGTTATAAAAAGTCATTATTGTGTGTCTGACGTGTTTATTCATCTTCACCCCTGTGTTTTGGTGTTCAAGCACAATTATTTGTTGTGTGTTGAGTGTTGTAAATTTAATCGGTTTTAAACAAATAAACAACTCATTCCTCTGTTTGTTTCAGATCGCGTGGATCCATACAGACCGTTATACCCTGCTGACCTTACAAAACAGGGTGATCACGAGGAACCCGAGGTTCAGTATCACCCACAACGGTCATCGCACGTGGACACTGTACATTAAGGAAGTCGAAGAGAGAGATACAGGAGAGTACATGTGTCAGATTAACACTTCTCCAATGAAGAGTCAGAGTGGATTTATTAATGTCGTAGGTTCGTATGAACACGCTGAAACTGTCAGCGCCACAAACTAACTCCACAAACCAACTCCACAAACTAACTCCACAACTTACCTTCGTTCATTACCATTTATAAAATTACAAAGAATCTTTTTTTTACCTTACCAGTTTCAAAAACGGTTCGTGTCCACTTCTCAAGGCTAAGGGTACTTATGATACCTTCGAAAATGGCCATTTCCGTAATTATTTAAAATATTTCTGAAATACTTGTGTGTTTTCTTACTTTATTGGATTTTTAGTTAGTATAATTCTTAATGTATAGAGAAAATATATTCTAGAAAACATACTCTGGTGCCAACTATTACCTTAAATAGTTTATAATCATCTGTAAATATTGAGGTCATCTTGAAACCTGACCAGTTTGGCAAGCTCCCGTAACCAATTAAGGAACTGAAACCTGCTGCCCAATTGACACATTTCCAGAATTCTTAAGGACAACAAGTGAAGAGACACAAAGGAAAATTACACTATTTTGATAACGCTTCTTAAAGATGGTTTTTAACGTAAGAAAGTGCACAAACAGTGCACTTGAACAACGTCTGTGTTGAGGTAAACTTGACAAATCAGAAGCCATAGAATATTTATTTAAAGTTATGTAACTAATTAACATAAAGCCAAATAATGTTGAATTCTCCGATCTGCATTCAGGTAATTATTTGATGCATGTTTTTATAATATTGTGTGAACAAAAACATGAGTGACGGACTCGCTCAGTGTTTCTTTTAGTGTGTGTGTTTTTATAAGATTGTGTGGAGCGACTGACTCGTTCAGTGTTTCTTTTAGTGTGTGTGTTTTTATAATATTGTGTCAATCAAAACATGAGCGACTGACTCGTTCAGTGTTTCTTTAGGTGTGTGTGTTTTTATAAGATTGTGTGAACAAAAACATGAGTGACTGACTCGCTCAGTGTTTCTTTTAGTGTGTGTGTTTTTATAAGATTGTGTGACCAAACACATGAGCGACTGACTCGTTCAGTGTTTCTTTAGGTGTGTGTGTTTTTATAAGATTGTGTGAACAAAACATGAGTGACTGACTCGCTCAGTGTTTCTTTTAGTGTGTGTGTTTTATAAGATTGTGTGACCAAAAACATGAGCGACTGACTCGTTCAGTGTTTCTTTTGGTGTGTGTGTTTTTATAAGATTGTGTGACCAAACACATGAGCGACACTCTCGCTCAGTGTTTCTTCTAGTGTGTGTGTTTTTATAAGATTGTGTGACCAAAAACATGAGTGACTGACTCGCTCAGTGTTTCTATTAGTGTCTGTATTTTTATAATATTGTGTGACCAAACACATGAGCGACTGACTCGTTAAGTGTTTCTTTTAGTGTGTGTGTTTTTATAATATTGTGTGAAAAAAAACATGAGTGACTGACTCGTTCAGTGTTTCTTTTGGTTTTGTGTGTTTTTATAATATTGTGTGAATCAAAACATGAGCGACTGACTCGTTCAGTGTTTCTTTTGGTTTTGTGTGTTTTTATAATATTGTGTGAATCAAAACATGAGCGACTGACTCGTTCAGTGTTTCTTTTAGTGTGTGTGTTTTTATAAGATTGTGTGACCAAAACATGAGCGACTGACTCGTTCAGTGTTTCTTTTAGTGTGTGTGTTTTTATAAGATTGTGTGATCAAACACATGAACGACTGATTCGTTCAGTGTTTCTTTAAGTGTGTGTGTTTTTATAAGATTGTGTGACCAAAAACATGAGCGACTGACTCGTTCAGTGTTTCTTTTAGTGTGTGTGATTTATAAAGTGGGTGACCAAACACATGAGCGACTGACTCGTTCAGTGTTTCTTTTAGTGTGTGTGTTTTTATAAGATTGTGTGACCAAAAACATGAGCGACTGACTCGCTCAGTGTTTCTTTTGGTGTGTGTGTTTTTATAAGATTGTGTGACCAAACACATGAACGACTGACTCGTTCAGTGTTTCTTTTAGTGTATGTGTTTTTATAATATTGTGTGACCAAAACATGAGCGACTGACTCGTTCAGTGTTTCTTTTGTGTGTGTGTGTTTTATAAGATTGTGTGACCAAACACATGAGCGACACTCTCGCTCAGTGTTTCTTCTAGTGTGTGTGTTTTTATAAGATTGTGTGACCAAAAACATGAGTGACTGACTCGCTCAGTGTTTCTTTTAGTGTCTGTATTTTTATAATATTGTGTGACCAAACACATGAGCGACTGACTCGTTAAGTGTTTCTTTTAGTGTGTGTGTTTTATATATTGTGTGAAAAAAAACATGAGTGACTGACTCGTTCAGTGTTTCTTTGGTTTTGTGTGTTTTATAATATTGTGTGAATCAAAACATGAGCGACTGACTCGTTCAGTGTTTCTTTTGGTTTTGTGTGTTTTTATAATATTGTGTGAATCAAAACATGAGCGACTGACTCGTTCAGTGTTTCTTTTAGTGTGTGTGTTTTTATAAGATTGTGTGACCAAAAACATGAGCGACTGACTCGTTCAGTGTTTCTTTTAGTGTGTGTGTTTTTATAAGATTGTGTGATCAAACACATGAACGACTGATTCGTTCAGTGTTTCTTTAAGTGTGTGTGTTTTTATAAGATTGTGTGACCAAAAACATGAGCGACTGACTCGTTCAGTGTTTCTTTTAGTGTGTGTGATTTATAAAAGTGGGTGACCAAACACATGAGCGACTGACTCGTTCAGTGTTTCTTTTAGTGTGTGTGTTTTTATAAGATTGTGTGACCAAAAACATGAGCGACTGACTCGCTCAGTGTTTCTTTTGGTGTGTGTGTTTTTATAAGATTGTGTGACCAAACACATGAACGACTGACTCGTTCAGTGTTTCTTTTAGTGTATGTGTTTTTATAATATTGTGTGACCAAACACATGAGCGACTGACTCGTTCAGTGTTTCTTTTAGTGTGTGTGTTTTTATAAGATTGTGTGGAGCGACTGACCTGTTCAGTGTTTCTTTAGGTGTGTGTGTTTTTATAAGATTGTGTGACCAAAAACATGAGCGACTGACTCGTTCAGTGTTTCTTTTGGTGTGTGTGTTTTATAAGATTGTGTGACCAAACACATGAGCGACACTCTCGCTCATTGTTTCTTTTAGTGTGTGTGTTTTATAAGATTGTGTGACCAAAACATGAGTGACTGACTCGCTCAGTGTTTCTTTTAGTGTGTGTGTTTTATAAGATTGTGTGACCAAAAACATGAGCGACTGACTCGTTCAGTGTTTCTTTTGGTGTGTGTGGTTTTATAAGATTGTGTGACCAAAAACATGAGTGACTGACTCGCTCAGTGTTTCTTTTAGTGTCTGTATTTTTATAATATTGTGTGACCAAACACATGAGCGACTGACTCGTTAAGTGTTTCTTTTAGTGTGTGTGTTTTTATAATATTGTGTGAAAAAAAACATGAGTGACTGACTCGTTCAGTGTTTCTTTTGGTTTTGTGTGTTTTTATAATATTGTGTGAATCAAAACATGAGCGACTGACTCGTTCAGTGTTTCTTTTGGTTTTGTGTGTTTTTATAATATTGTGTGAATCAAAACATGAGCGACTGACTCGTTCAGTGTTTCTTTTGGTGTGTGTGTTTTTATAAGATTGTGTGATCAAAAACATGAGCGACTGACTCGTTCAGTGTTTCTTTTGGTGTGTGTGTTTTTATAAGATTGTGTGATCAAACACATGAACGACTGACTCGTTCAGTGTTTCTTTTAGTGTGTGTGTTTTTATCAGATTGTGTGACCAAACACATGAGCGACTGACTCGTTCAGTGTTTCTTTTAATGTGTGTGTTTTTATAAGATTGTGTGACCAAACACATGAGCGACTGACTCGTTCAGTGTTTCTTTTAGTGTGTGTGTTTTTATAATATTGTGTGATCAAACACATGAGCGACTGACTCGTTCAGTGTTTCCTTAAGTGTGTGTGTTTTTATAAGATTGTGTGACCAAAAACATGAGCGACTGACTCGTTCAGTGTTTCTTTTAGTGTGTGTGTTTTTATAAGATTGTGTGACCAAACACATGAGCGACTGACTCGTTCAGTGTTTCTTTTAGTGTGTGTGATTTATAAAAGTGGGTGACCAAACACATGAGCGACTGACTCGTTCAGTGTTTCTTTTGGTGTGTGTGTTTTTATAAGATTGTGTGATCAAACACATGAACGACTGATTCGTTCAGTGT
Source organism: Tachypleus tridentatus (assembly GCF_004210375.1). NCBI lineage: Eukaryota > Metazoa > Arthropoda > Merostomata > Xiphosura > Limulidae > Tachypleus > Tachypleus tridentatus. The sequence goes on from NW_027467777.1 coordinate 19,789,781, forward strand.
TTCTTTAAGTGTGTGTGTTTTTATAAGATTGTGTGACCAAAAACATGAGCGACTGACTCGTTCAGTGTTTCTTTTAGTGTGTGTGATTTATAAAAGTGGGTGACCAAACACATGAGCGACTGACTCGTTCAGTGTTTCTTTTAGTGTGTGTGTTTTATAAGATTGTGTGACCAAAAACATGAGCGACTGACTCGCTCAGTGTTTCTTTTGGTGTGTGTGTTTTTATAAGATTGTGTGACCAAACACATGAACGACTGACTCGTTCAGTGTTTCTTTTAGTGTATGTGTTTTTATAATATTGTGTGACCAAACACATGAGCGACTGACTCGTTCAGTGTTTCTTTTAGTGTGTGTGTTTTTATAAGATTGTGTGGAGCGACTGACTCGTTCAGTGTTTCTTTAGGTGTGTGTGTTTTTATAAGATTGTGTGGAGCGACTGACTCGTTCAGTGTTTCTTTAGGTGTGTGTGTTTTTATAAGATTGTGTGACCAAAAACATGAGCGACTGACTCGTTCAGTGTTTCTTTTGGTGTGTGTGTTTTTATAAGATTGTGTGACCAAACACATGAGCGACACTCTCGCTCATTGTTTCTTTTAGTGTGTGTGTTTTATAAGATTGTGTGACCAAAAACATGAGCGACTGACTCGTTCAGTGTTTCTTTTAGTGTGTGTGATTTATAAAAGTGGGTGACCAAACACATGAGCGACTGACTCGTTCAGTGTTTCTTTTAGTGTGTGTGTTTTTATAAGATTGTGTGACCAAAAACATGAGCGACTGACTCGCTCAGTGTTTCTTTTGGTGTGTGTGTTTTTATAAGATTGTGTGACCAAACACATGAACGACTGACTCGTTCAGTGTTTCTTTTAGTGTGTGTGTTTTTATAATATTGTGTGACCAAACACATGAGCGACTGACTCGTTCAGTGTTTCTTTTAGTGTGTGTGTTTTATAAGATTGTGTGACCAAAACATGAGCGACTGACTCGTTCAGTGTTTACTAAACTAACTAACTAAACTAACGTGGCAGGGTTCAGTTTAGAGAGAGAAATCAGAAGAGTTCTCTCTCAACTGGGGTGTTCAGGAACTTTATAGTTCCTCTTCGTCCCTTACGTGAGAAATGTTTTAAAATATCCATGGAGTTTTACTTTATTTTTAACATTTCAAAAGTATTTGTGAGTGAGAGGAAGGACGGGAGAACTGGACGAAAGCAGCGAAAGTGAAGTGAGCCAGACTTTGGCTCGAGGATGGAGAACCCTAGCGGCTGGCGAATTGGTTTTTTAAAATTTACTGTAATTGATTAGATACCCTTGACTGGGTAAACGGCCTTTTCAGAATGAGGCTGGGACCTACAGGTCCGATGCCAGAGATTTTGCTGTGGGGAAACAGGAGTACCCCGAGAAACCCACTTTCACGGCCTGGGCGCCGAATAGTCTACCCAGACCGTGCCCGGAAGTAGTTGGGAAAGAAAAAACAAAACAAAAAAACAACAACACAAAATTAATAAAAAAACAAACAAAAAAAACTGATGAACTACGTTGATGGTGTACATGAAAACTGTTAGCTGCAGTCTTGTAGATCGGGTGGCAACTTCATCATGAACTTGTTTCCACACTTGAAGCCCATTGGTGCAACTGAGAAACGTGGCCTTGGTGGTGGAACTACTGGCTGTTCTTCGGTGAGTTGTTCTTCGCTGGTCTGTGATGCTTTGTTTCTTCTCGAGATTTTGGTTTGAGTTTTCTGCGTGGAGGTAGATTGTTTTTCAGTTTGTGCTGTCGCGTCGATGGTTATCTTCGTAATGGTTTGAGTCTGGCTGGTTGTTGAGTTCTGTGGAACTGGGATTGAAGTGTGGCAGGAACTGTCCTTTTTCTTTCTTGAACTACTGCAACTTGGCGTGTTGCTAACAATGGGTGTTGTCTTCTTCTGAGTCGGGTTGTCTGAATCCGTCTTCGTGTTTCTTCTAATACGGTCTGGAATCGTCGGTATTTTGGTATTTTCCTGTTGGAAGATTTCCGTTGGTTGTTTACGATATCTGGGTGCTTGGTTTGAACCATTCTTGAGTGGTCGATTCAGTGTTTCTTTTGGTGTGTGTGTTTTTATAAGATTGTGTGATCAAACACATGAACGACTGACTCGTTCAGTGTTTCTTTAAGTGTGTGTGTTTTTATAAGATTGTGTGACCAAAAACATGAGCGACTGACTTGTTCAGTGTTTCTTTTAGTGTGTGTGTTTTTATAAGATTGTGTGACCAAACACATGAGCGACTGACTCGCTCAGTGTTTCTTTTAGTGTGTGTGTTTTTATAAGATTGTGTGACCAAACACATGAGCGACTGACTCGTTCAGTGTTTCTTTTAGTGTGTGTGTTTTTATCAGATTGTGTGACCAAACACATGAGCGACTGACTCGTTCAGTGTTTCTTTTAATGTGTGTGTTTTTATAAGATTGTGTGACCAAACACATGAGCGACTGACTCGTTCAGTGTTTCTTTTAGTGTGTGTGTTTTTATAATATTGTGTGATCAAACACATGAGCGACTGACTCGTTCAGTGTTTCTTTAAGTGTGTGTGTTTTGATAATATTGTGTGAACAAAAACATGAGCGACTGACTCGTTCAGTGTTTCTTTAGTGTGTGTGTTTTATAAGATTGTGTGACCAAAAAACATGAGCGACTGACCTGTTCAGTGTTTCTTTTAGTGTGTGTGTTTTATAAGATTGTGTGGAGCGACTGACTCGTTCAGTGTTTCTTTAGGTGTGTGTGTTTTTATAAGATTGTGTGGAGCGACTGACTCGTTCAGTGTTTCTTTAGGTGTGTGTGTTTTTATAAGATTGTGTGACCAAAAACATGAGCGACTGACTCGTTCAGTGTTTCTTTTGGTGTGTGTGTTTTTATAAGATTGTGTGACCAAACACATGAGCGACACTCTCGCTCATTGTTTCTTTTAGTGTGTGTGTTTTTATAAGATTGTGTGACCAAAAACATGAGCGACTGACTCGTTCAGTGTTTCTTTTAGTGTGTGTGATTTATAAAAGTGGGTGACCAAACACATGAGCGACTGACTCGTTCAGTGTTTCTTTTAGTGTGTGTGTTTTTATAAGATTGTGTGACCAAAAACATGAGCGACTGACTCGCTCAGTGTTTCTTTTGGTGTGTGTGTTTTTATAAGATTGTGTGACCAAACACATGAACGACTGACTCGTTCAGTGTTTCTTTTAGTGTGTGTGTTTTTATAATATTGTGTGACCAAACACATGAGCGACTGACTCGTTCAGTGTTTCTTTTAGTGTGTGTGTTTTTATAAGATTGTGTGACCAAAAACATGAGCGACTGACTCGTTCAGTGTTTACTAAACTAACTAACTAAACTAACGTGGCAGGGGTTCAGTTTAGAGAGAGAGAAATCAGAAGAGTTCTCTCTCCAACTGGGGTGTTCAGGAACTTTATAGTTCCTCTTCGTCCCCTTACGTGAGAAATGTTTTAAAATATCCATGGAGTTTTTACTTTATTTTTAACATTTCAAAAGTATTTGTGAGTGAGAGGAAGGACGGGAGAACTGGACGAAAGCAGCGAAAGTGAAGTGAGCCAGACTTTGGCTCGAGGATGGAGAACCCTAGCGGCTGGCGAATTGGTTTTTTAAAATTTACTGTAATTGATTAGATACCCTTGACTGGGTAAACGGCCTTTTTCAGAATGAGGCTGGGACCTACAGGTCCGATGCCAGAGATTTTGCTGTGGGGGGAAACGGGAGTACCCCGAGAAAACCCACTTTCACGGCCTGGGCGCCGAATAGTCTACCCAGACCGTGCCCGGAAGTAGTTGGGAAAGAAAAAACAAAACAAAAAAACAACAACACAAAATTAATAAAAAAAAACAAAAAAAAAAAACTGATGAACTACGTTGATGGTGTACATGAAAACTGTTAGCTGCAGTCTTGTAGATCGGGTGGCAACTTCATCATGAACTTGTTTCCACACTTGAAGCCCATTGGTGCAACTGAGAAACGTGGCCTTGGTGGTGGAACTACTGGCTGTTCTTCGGTGAGTTGTTCTTCGCTGGTCTGTGATGCTTTGTTTCTTCTCGAGATTTTGGTTTGAGTTTTCTGCGTGGAGGTAGATTGTTTTTCAGTTTGTGCTGTCGCGTCGATGGTTATCTTCGTAATGGTTTGAGTCTGGCTGGTTGTTGAGTTCTGTGGAACTGGGATTGAAGTGTGGCAGGAACTGTCCTTTTTCTTTCTTGAACTACTGCAACTTGGCGTGTTGCTAACAATGGGTGTTGTCTTCTTCTGAGTCGGGTTGTCTGAATCCGTCTTCGTGTTTCTTCTAATACGGTCTGGAATCGTCGGTATTTTGGTATTTTCCTGTTGGAAGATTTCCGTTGGTTGTTTACGATATCTGGGTGCTTGGTTTGAACCATTCTTGAGTGGTCGATTCAGTGTTTCTTTTGGTGTGTGTGTTTTTATAAGATTGTGTGATCAAACACATGAACGACTGACTCGTTCAGTGTTTCTTTAAGTGTGTGTGTTTTTATAAGATTGTGTGACCAAAACATGAGCGACTGACTTGTTCAGTGTTTCTTTTAGTGTGTGTGTTTTATAAGATTGTGTGACCAAACACATGAGCGACTGACTCGCTCAGTGTTTCTTTTAGTGTGTGTGTTTTATAAGATTGTGTGACCAAACACATGAGCGACTGACTCGTTCAGTGTTTCTTTTAGTGTGTGTGTTTTATCAGATTGTGTGACCAAACACATGAGCGACTGACTCGTTCAGTGTTTCTTTTAATGTGTGTGTTTTATAAGATTGTGTGACCAAACACATGAGCGACTGACTCGTTCAGTGTTTCTTTTAGTGTGTGTGTTTTATAATATTGTGTGATCAAACACATGAGCGACTGACCGTTCAGTGTTTCTTTAAGTGTGTGTGTTTTGATAATATTGTGTGAACAAAACATGAGCGACTGACTCGTTCAGTGTTTCTTTTAGTGTGTGTGTTTTATAAGATTGTGTGACCAAAAACATGAGCGACTGACTCGCTCAGTGTTTCTTTTAGTGTGTGTGTTTTTATAATATTGTGTGAACAAAACATGAGCGACTGACTCGTTCAGTGTTTCTTTTGGTTTTGTGTGTTTTATAATATTAGTGACCAAACACATGAGCGACTGACTCGTTCAGTGTTTCTTTTAGTGTGTGTGTTTTATCAGATTAGTGTGACCAAACACATGAGCGACTGACTCGCTCAGTGTTTCTTTTAGTGTGTGTGTTTTTATAAGATTGTGTGACCAAACACATGAGCGACTGACTCGTTCAGTGTTTCTTTTAGTGTGTGTGTTTTTATAATATTGTGTGATCAAACACATGAGCGACTGACTCGTTCAGTGTTTCTTTTAGTGTGTGTGTTTTTATAAGATTGTGTGACCAAACACATGAGCGACTGACTCGCTCAGTGTTTCTTCTAGTGTGTGTGTTTTTATAAGATTGTGTGACCAAAAACATGAGCGACTGACTCGCTCAGTATTTCTTTTAGTGTGTGTGTTTTGATAATATTGTGTGAACAAAAACATGAGCGACTGACTCGTTCAGTGTTTCTTTTAGTGTGTGTGTTTTTATAAGATTGTGTGACCAAAAACATGAGCGACTGACTCGCTCAGTGTTTCTTTTAGTGTGTGTGTTTTTATAATATTGTGTGAACAAAAACATGAGCGACTGACTCGTTCAGTGTTTCTTTTGGTTTTGTGTGTTTTTATAATATTGTGTGAATCAAAACATGAGCGACTGACTCGTTCAGTGTTTCTTTTGGTTTTGTGTGTTTTTATAATATTGTGTGAATCAAAACATGAGCGACTGACTCGTTCAGTGTTTCTTTTGGTTTTGTATGTTTTTATAATATTGTGTGAACAAAAACATGAGCGACTGACTCGTTCAGTGTTTCTTTTGGTGTGCTTATTTATAATTCTATGTTTGTTTGTTTGAAGTTAGGCACAAAGTTACACAATGGGCCAGCTATGCATTGCCCATTGCAAGTATCGAAACCCGGTTTCTAGAGTTGTAAGTTTGACGACATGCCACTGTGCTTCTTCGAGGGCTATAGGATTGTGTGAACAAAAAATGAGCGACTGCATCGTTCAATTTTTCTTTTGGTGTGTGTGTGTGTATATATAAAATTGTGTGAAAAGAAAAACGTAGGACCTTCATTTCTTTCTTAAAGTTTTTTGAATTTTTACATAAACCTCAATGGATAAAGCTGTTAACGGAAGTCGTAAGTACATTTAGTTTTTTTTCCACTATCTTCTTAGAGATAAATATATCTCAATAACGAACGAGCTTATTTTATTGAAGGTTTAAATTTGACAAACACTAGTGACGTCACAGCATTAATTTGAATAAAGTGGACTTCTACACCCTTTGTTTAACACTGGTCTACACCCCTGAGCCAAAGTTTTATTCCAGCAGTTTAATTTGTTTATTAATCTAAATAATTTATAAAAAAATATTTATTATTTATGAACTTAACTTTTCAGCCTGATTAAAAACAACAGAAATTCGTTTTTATCTTATATTCGATTAAAATTTAATTTGATATTTTTCGTCACTGAGTTCGCTTGCAGTATTACGTGTTAACACCTCCAGGTGGCTCATATGCACAAATGGAAGAATATTTCCTGATTTAATATTAATAAAGTTATTAATTTATTACTTTGTAACAACAGTGATCAATAACTGGGTTTCTAATGAGTTTCCGACTTTCGTTCTGTGTCCGCTTGACTACAGTATACATTACAGTAACTTTATGATGCTTTAAGTATCTTCACTAAGCTAATCAGGTAGGCGTCTTTGGTAAATGGTTTACACAAGTGAACCTCGTAAGTTATAATCTATTGCGTTGTCTTCTTTTCTGACTATAGATAGAACCCTCATAAATCCAATTTCCAAAGCTTAGAGCATCCAGTACCCTTTGAAAATCGATCTAACTTATCGTTGGCAGGTTAATTCTGTTTTGTTTTGTTTTATATAAAAATAATGTTCCAGTAAGAATGATTAGGTTCTAGGCATTTCGAACCTCCAGTTAAGTAAGGAATTTTTTTTCTTTCCCGCTAGAATATTCCTGTGTTAAGCATTTCTCCGTAGCTAACGACAGACGATTGTTCCTTATGACGTAATAGTTTTGGTTGAAGAAGATAAAAACAGACGATTGTTCCTTATGACGTAATAGTTTTGGTTGAAGAAGATAAAACAGACGATTATTCCTTATAACGTAATAGTCTTGGCTGAAGAAGATAAAAACAGACGATTGTTCCTTATAACGTAATAGTTTTGGTTGAAGAAGATAAAAACAGACGATTTTTCATTATGACGTAATAGTTTTGGTTGAAGAAGATAAAAACAGACGATTGTTCCTTATGACGTAATAGTTTTGGTTGAAGAAGATAAAAACAGACGATTGTTCCTTATGACGTAATAGTCTTGGTTGAAGAAGATAAAAACAGACGATTGGTCCTTATGACGTAATAGTTTTGGTTGAAGAAGATAAAAACAGACGATTGTTCCTTATGACGTAATAGTTTTGGTTGAAGAAGATAAAAACAGACGATTGTTCCTTATGGCGTAATAGTTTTGGTTGAATAAGATAAAAACAGACGATTGTTCCTTATGACGTAATAGTTTTGGTTGAAGAAGATAAAAACAGACGATTGTTCCTTATGACGTAATAGTTTTGGTTGAAGAAGATAAAAACAGACGATTGTTCCTTATGACGTAATAGTTTTGGTTGAAGAAGATAAAACAGACGATTGTTCCTTATGACGTAATAGTTTTGGTTGAATAAGATAAAAACAGACGATTGTTCCTTATGACGTAATAGTTTTGGTTGAATAAGATAAAAACAGACGATTGTTCCTTATGACGTAATAGTTTTGGTTGAAGAAGATAAAAGGGTTAAGATGATTTCAAGACGAAGATTAGGCTTCTTCAGTGCACTACGATCATTAATTATAAGCAACTAGAACAATTAACACTAGAATTATGGACACTATTAATGATTCCAGTAACAAACACGCTGATTGGACAGAGATTCAAAACGCATTGAATTAAGTTTACGAGTGTTCTGGTGTACACAAAAACAAACATGGGGCAGTTTTAACTCAGATGAACAGTTTCTGCATATTAAAAATCAGGCAGTAATGATTAACAGGTTAGGTTAGTAGTGTTACCTTGATGTCCTTCACGAGGACAAGGTCTCACGTGCTATACTCGAAAACGAGGTTTCACGCTCTGACATACGATAGTGAGTTTTCAGTGTTTAACGGACAAATATATATATTTAAAAAATGTTATCCTTTCTTCATTCAGGTCCAAATAAAAATAAAACGTGTAACATTATAAGAATAACAATGTATAATGAAATAACTAATTTTAGACGTCTCCATAGTTACACAGTTAACAAAGGATGTTTGTGGACTTACAACGCTATAAACTGGGTTTGGATACCAGAGCACAGATAATCCATTGGGTATGTTTGTGCTCAACTTCAAACAAACAAACGAATATAAATTTAATTTATTTGTAAAATTCTCACAACCAAAATAACTTTTATTCGTGTGTTAAATGGCCAGTGTATCATGTTCTATAATAAACACTTAATTCATGGAATTTCTAACCAACAGTTTGTTAGGTTCTTTATCTAGAAACAGTCTAACTGGTCACGACTTTACTTGATACAATGATCTCAACAACAGACTTACTTTGAAATCGGAATGGTTTACTTGTGAAGTCCAGCCACGGTTTGGCCAGTAGACCCACAGTTACAGGTTTAGATAAGAGTACCTATGGTCACTCTTGAGCTGTTCTCAGAGTGTCGGTGATCATTTCTACAAGAGATCGTACAGAATAATGGGAAAACAGTATTTTCTAGATGTACTTCCACCAGATCCCTGAAAGTGTTCTGTTTGAAGATTTGTTTTTTTGTTTGTTTTTGAATTTCGCGCAAAGCTACTCTTGGGCTATCTGCGCTAGTCGTTTCTAATTTAGCACCGTAAGACTAGAGGGAAGACAGCTAGTCATCGCCACCCACCGCCAACTCTTGGGCTACTACTTTACCAACGAATAGTAGGATTGACCGTCACATTATAACGTCATATATATGTCATATTGTGTTGTAGTTTACTGAGTGCATAATTCTACTCGTGATTCATGACACGTTTTACTGACGTTAAGCATCCCTTATGTTACGCCATGTTTATGTCTACTAACTGACTTCCACACAACACGTAACGGTATCGTGGTGCAAGAGATTCAAACAGGTTAATACGTGGTTTGAAAACTACTCAGTTCTTGTTTTATCTTCCATTCGAAGACCTAAATTAAAATATTACTGTGTACAGCAAAAACATTGGTAGGTAGTATATAAGATAAAACCTAGTGAGCTAGTACCTACTTTTCAAGACCAACATACGGGATTCCTGTATTTCGGATTGCAACAAAAACCAGAAAGGTTTACAAAATCTTAAGTACAAACATTTTATAATGTCCTGGTAGTGCCAAACACAAACTTGTTATTTATGAATAAAGGTGTCTGTTCTGGTAGTGCCAAACACAAACTTGTTATTCATGAATAAAGGTGTCTGTTCTGGTAGTGCCAAACACAAACTTGTTATTTATGAATAAAGGTGTCTGTCCTGGTAGTGCCAAACACAAACTTGTTATTTATGAATAAAGGTGTCTGTTCTGGTAGTGCCAAACACAAACTTGTTATTTATGAATAAAGGTGTCTGTCCTGGTAGTGCCAAACACAAACTTGTTATTTATGAATAAAGGTGTCTGTCCTGGTAGTGCCAAACACAAACTTGTTATTCATGAATAAAGGTGTCTGTTCTGGTAGTGCCAAACACAAACTTGTTATTCATGAATAAAGGTGTCTGTTCTGGTAGTGCCAAACACAAACTTGTTATTCATGAATAAAGGTATCTGTCCTGGTAGTGCCAAACACAAACTTGTTATTTATGAATAAAGGTGTCTGTTCTGGTAGTGCCAAACACAAACTTGTTATTTATGAATAAAGGTGTCTGTTCTGGTAGTGCCAAACACAAACTTGTTATTCATGAATAAAGGTGTCTGTTCTGGTAGTGCCAAACACAAACTTGTTATTTATGAATAAAGGTGTCTGTCCTGGTAGTGCCAAACACAAACTTGTTATTTATGAATAAAGGTGTCTGTTCTGGTAGTGCCAAACACAAACTTGTTATTTATGAATAAAGGTGTCTGTCCTGGTAGTGCCAAACACAAACTTGTTATTTATGAATAAAGGTGTCTGTTCTGGTAGTGCCAAACACAAACTTGTTATTTATGAATAAAGGTGTCTGTCCTGGTAGTGCCAAACACAAACTTGTTATTCATGAATATAGGTGTCTGTCCTGGTAGTGCCAAACACAAACTTCTTATTTATGAATAAAGGTGTCTGTTCTGGTAGAGCCAAACACAAACTTGTTATTTATGAATAAAGGTGTCTGTCCTGGTAGTGCCAAACACAAACTTGTTATTCATGAATAAAGGTGTCTGTCCTGGTAGTGCCAAACACAAACTTGTTATTCATGAATAAAGGTGTCTGTCCTGGTAGTGCCAAACACAAACTTGTTATTCATGAATAAAGGTATCTGTCCTGGTAGTGTCAAACACAAACTTGTTATTTATGAATAAAGGTGTCTGTCCTGGTAGTGCCAAACACAAACTTGTTATTCATGAATAAAGGTATCTGTCCTGGTAGTGTCAAACACAAACTTGTTATTTATGAATAAAGGTGTCTGTCCTGGTAGTGCCAAACACAAACTTGTTATTCATGAATAAAGGTATCTGTCCTGGTAGTGTCAAACACAAACTTGTTATTCATGAATAAAGGTGTCTGTCCTGGTAGTGCCAAACACAAACTTGTTATTCATGAATAAAGGTATCTGTCCTGGTAGTGTCAAACACAAACTTGTTATTTATGAATAAAGGTGTCTGTTCTGGTAGTGCCAAACACAAACTTCTTATTTATGAATAAAGGTGTCTGTCCTGGTAGTGCCAAACACAAACTTCTTATTCATGAATAAAGGTGTCTGTCCTGGTAGTGCCAAACACAAACTTCTTATTCATGAATAAAGGTGTCTGTTCTGGTAGTGTCAAACACAAACTTGTTATTCATGAATAAAGGTGTCTGTCCTGGTAGTGCCAAACACAAACTTGTTATTCATGAATAAAGGTGTCTGTTCTGGTAGTCCCAAACACAAACTTGTTATATATGAATAAAGGTGTCTGTTCTGGTAGTGCCAAACACAAACTTGTTATTCATGAATAAAGGTGTCTGTTCTGGTAGTGCCAAACACAAACTTGTTATTCATGAATAAAGGTGTCTGTCCTGGTAGTGCCAAACACAAACTTGTTATTTATGAATAAAGGTGTCTGTCCTGGTAGTGTCAAACACAAACTTGTTATTTATGAATAAAGGTGTCTGTCCTGGTAGTGCCAAACACAAACTTGTTATTCATGAATAAAGGTATCTGTCCTGGTAGTGCCAAACACAAACTTGTTATTTATGAATAAAGGTGTCTGTTCTGGTAGTGCCAAACACAAACTTGTTATTCATGAATAAAGGTGTCTGTTCTGGTAGTGCCAAACACAAACTTGTTATTCATGAATAAAGGTGTCTGTTCTGGTAGTGCCAAACACAAACTTGTTATTCATGAATAAAGGTATCTGTCTTGGTAGTGCCAAACACAAACTTGTTATTTATGAATAAAGGTGTCTGTCCTGGTAGTGCCAAACACAAACTTGTTATTCATGAATAAAGGTATCTGTCCTGGTAGTGCCAAACACAAACTTGTTATTTATGAATAAAGGTGTCTGTCCTGGTAGTGCCAAACACAAACTTGTTATTCATGAATAAAGGTGTCTGTCCTGGTAGTGCCAAACACAAACTTGTTATTCATGAATAAAGGTGTCTGTTCTGGTAGTGCCAAACACAAACTTGTTATTCATGAATAAAGGTGTTTGTCCTGGTAGTGCCAAACACAAACTTGTTATTCATGAATAAAGGTGTCTGTCCTGGTAGTGTCAAACACAAACTTGTTATTCATGAATAAAGGTGTCTGTCCTGGTAGTGCCAAACACAAACTTGTTATTCATGAATAAAGGTGTCTGTCCTGGTAGTGCCAAACACAAACTTGTTATTCATGAATAAAGGTGTCTGTCCTGGTAGTGCCAAACACAAACTTGTTATTTATGAATAAAGGTGTCTGTCCTGGTAGTGCCAAACACAAACTTGTTATTCATGAATAAAGGTGTCTGTCCTGGTAGTGCCAAACACAAACTTGTTATTCATGAATAAAGGTGTCTGTCCTGGTAGTGCCAAACACAAACTTGTTATTCATGAATAAAGGTGTCTGTCCTGGTAGTGCCAAACACAAACTTGTTATTCATGAATAAAGGTGTCTGTCCTGGTAGTGCCAAACACAAACTTGTTATTTATGAATAAAGGTGTCTGTCCTGGTAGTGCCAAACACAAACTTGTTATTTATGAATAAAGGTGTCTGTCCTGGTAGTGCCAAACACAAACTTGTTATTTATGAATAAAGGTGTCTGTCCTGGTAGTGCCAAACACAAACTTGTTATTCATGAATAAAGGTGTCTGTCCTGGTAGTGCCAAACACAAACTTGTTATTTATGAATAAAGGTGTCTGTCCTGGTAGTGCCAAACACAAACTTGTTATTTATGAATAAAGGTGTCTGTCCTGGTAGTGCCAAACACAAACTTGTTATTTATGAATAAAGGTGTCTGTCCTGGTGGTGCCAAACACAAACTTGTTATTTATGAATAAAGGTGTCTGTCCTGGTAGTGTCAAACACAAACTTGTTATTCATGAATAAAGGTGTCTGTCCTGGTAGTGCCAAACACAAACTTGTTATTCATGAATAAAGGTGTCTGTCCTGGTAGTGCCAAACACAAACTTGTTATTCATGAATAAAGGTGTCTGTTCTGGTAGTGCCAAACACAAACTTGTTATTCATGAATAAAGGTGTCTGTTCTGGTAGTGCCAAACACAAACTTGTTATTCATGAATAAAGGTGTCTGTTCTGGTAGTGCCAAACACAAACTTGTTATTTATGAATAAAGGTGTCTGTCCTGGTAGTGCCAAACACAAACTTGTTATTTATGAATAAAGGTGTCTGTCCTGGTAGTGTCAAACACAAACTTGTTATTCATGAATAAAGGTGTCTGTCCTGGTAGTGCCAAACACAAACTTGTTATTCATGAATAAAGGTGTCTGTCCTGGTAGTGCCAAACACAAACTTGTTATTCATGAATAAAGGTGTCTGTTCTGGTAGTGTCAAACACAAACTTGTTATTCATGAATAAAGGTGTCTGTTCTGGTAGTGCCAAACACAAACTTGTTATTCATGAATAAAGGTGTCTGTTCTGGTAGTGCCAAACACAAACTTGTTATTCATGAATAAAGGTGTCTGTTCTGGTAGTGCCAAACACAAACTTGTTATTCATGAATAAAGGTGTCTGTTCTGGTAGTGCCAAACACAAACTTGTTATTCATGAATAAAGGTGTCTGTCCTGGTAGTGCCAAACACAAACTTGTTATTCATGAATAAAGGTGTCTGTCCTGGTAGTGCCAAACACAAACTTGTTATTCATGAATAAAGGTGTCTGTCCTGGTAGTGCCAAACACAAACTTGTTATTCATGAATAAAGGTGTCTGTTCTGGTAGTGTCAAACACAAACTTGTTATTCATGAATAAAGGTGTCTGTTCTGGTAGTGCCAAACACAAACTTGTTATTCATGAATAAAGGTGTCTGTTCTGGTAGTGTCAAACACAAACTTGTTATTCATGAATAAAGGTGTCTGTTCTGGTAGTGCCAAACACAAACTTGTTATTCATGAATAAAGGTGTCTGTTCTGGTAGTGCCAAACACAAACTTGTTATTCATGAATAAAGGTGTCTGTCCTGGTAGTGCCAAACACAAACTTGTTATTCATGAATAAAGGTGTCTGTTCTGGTAGTGCCAAACACAAACTTGTTATTTATGAATAAAGGTGTCTGTTCTGGTAGTGCCAAACACAAACTTGTTATTCATGAATAAAGGTGTCTGTCCTGGTAGTGCCAAACACAAACTTGTTATTCATGAATAAAGGTGTCTGTTCTGGTAGTGCCAAACACAAACTTGTTATTTATGAATAAAGGTGTCTGTCCTGGTAGTGCCAAACACAAACTTGTTATTTATGAATAAAGGTGTCTGTTCTGGTAGTGTCAAACACAAACTTGTTATTCATGAATAAAGGTGTCTGTTCTGGTAGTGCCAAACACAAACTTGTTATTCATGAATAAAGGTGTCTGTTCTGGTAGTGCCAAACACAAACTTGTTATTCATGAATAAAGGTGTCTGTCCTGGTAGTGCCAAACACAAACTTGTTATATATGAATAAAGGTATCTGTCCTGGTAGTGCCAAACACAAACTTGTTATTCATGAATAAAGGTATCTGTTCTGGTAGTGCCAAACACAAACTTGTTATTTATGAATAAAGGTGTCAGAATATGGAAAATAGGTGTATAATGTTGAAGGTAGGTGACAGAATGTGGAAGATAGGTGTATAATGTTGAAGGTGGGTGACAGAATGTGGAAGGTAGGTGTATAATGTTGAAGGTGGGTGACAGAATGTAGAAGATAGGTGTATAATGTTGAAGGTGGGTGACAGAATGTGGAAGATAGGTGTATAATGTTGAAGGTGGGTGACAGAATGTGGAAGATAGGTGTATAATGTTGAAGGTAGGCGACAGAATGTGGAAGGTAGGTGTATAATGTTGAAGGTGGGTGACAGAATGTAGAAGATAGGTGTATAATGTTGAAGGTGGGTGACAGAATGTGGAAGACAGGTGTATAATGTTGAAGGTAGTTTTTACAATGTTGAAGACAAGTATTAATATACACTTTGTTCTTGTATACTGATTACTCAATGGCAGAGAAGAACATAAGGGTTTATGTGACACTACTATAATTGTATTGTTTTTACTTTGCTACTGTTGTAATAAAAACCTCCTACAGGTTCTTGTTGGTATGACAGGGTGTGCTACGGTACCCTGTGTTTTCACTTTCTTACATTGTTTATTATTTCCTGAAGGAATGGAACCAAACCAGATGTAATTTATTACTTCATATTGCACTAACTGAAACACACTGTCGCTAGGGTTACAGAATTTAATTTTAAAAAGTAACGGAAATGAACGTACAGGTTACATGATTAACATGATATATTGTTAGAAACTACTTTAAATAAATACAATATTCCATGATCAACATGATACATTTGATAGAAACTATTCTAAATAAGTACAATATTACATGATTAACATGATACATTTGTTAAAAACTGTTTTAAATAACGACAATATTAGAGTAACATGATACATTTGTTAGAAACAATTTTAAATCAGTACAACATTGCATTAACATAATACATTGTTAGAAACTACTTTAAATAAGTACAATATTATATTAATATGATAAATTTGTTAGAAACTATTTTAAATAAGTACAATATTACATGATTAACATGATACATTTCTTAGAAACTATTTTAAATAAGTACAATATTACATGATTAACATGATACATTTCTTAGAAACTATTTTAAATAAGTACAATATTACATGATTAACATGATACATTTGTTAGAAACTATTTTAAATAAATACAATATTACATTGTTAACATAATGCATTTATCAGAAATCATTTAAATAAATACAGTATTACATTGCTAGAAGCTACTATCACATACAAATTCATTGGTTGAAACTCATTCAAATAAGCACCATATTACCTTGTTAGCAAGTGTACATCATTGATTAAAACTATATAAAACAAGAGTACATCATTGGTTAAACTACTTTAAATAAGCACCATATTACATTGTTAACAAGTGTACATCATTGATTAAAACAACTTTAAATAAGTACTATATTACATTGTTAACAAGTGTACATCATTGATTAGAACAACTTTAAATAAGTACCATATTACATTGTTAACAAGTGTACATCATTGATTAAAACTACTTTAAATAAGTATCATATTACATTGTTAACAAGTGTACATCATTGATTAAAACTACTTTAAATAAGTACTATATTACATTGTTAACAAGTGTACATCATTGATTAGAACAACTTTAAATAAGTACCATATTACATTGTTAACAAGTGTACATCATTGATTAAAACTACTTTAAATAAGTATCATATTACATTGTTAACAAGTGTACATCATTGATTAAAACTACTTTAAATAAGTACTATATTACATTGTTAACAAGTGTACGTCGTTGATTAGAACTACTTTAAATAAGTATTATATTACATTGTTAACAAGTGTACATCATTGATTAAAACTACTTTAAATAAGTACTATATTACATTGTTAACAAGTTATGTCATTGATTAGAACTACTTTACATAAATACCACATCACATTTTTAATGTGAGTACAATATTAATTGAAACTACTTTAAACAAGTATCATTTTATACCAGTGTAGAAACTATGTTTAAGTTGGTTTTGCTGGTTGATATACAGATGTATTCCAAAATCAAAATAATTTGTATTTCGACCTTTGGCCTTCTTGTTTTCTTGTACTTTGGAACAAAGGAATTAATGTATTCAGCGAAGCGTAAGAGGTAGACTGCAGGATATAGACTACACTTGACAACCAAAAAGTTAAAACTATATAAACAGAACCCATGAAGAAGGTTTGTAAAATTACTGTTACGTTCAGTGTAATTTAAATTATTGTATGAATAAAATTAATAATTATGTTAATATTACGTGCATTTGACAAACCAAACCACTTGGGAGTTACACAAAAGTTGAAGTAATTAGGTAAGAATGGGCTGTATATTTTTATTACTCTGCTGTAATATGAAACACAGTTGTTGTTATAGACACCTTTGTTGTTTTTGTTTTCGGTTTCAAGAATATTATTTATAGTTTCTGCAAGACAAACGTGCACAACTACAAAATCTGGTTATAAATACAAACACAGTCCTGTCTCATTTCAATTCATCAGTTTTACCTCACTGTTTCTTCGAAAGTTAATGTGGCTACGTGATTACTATTCGAATAAACCATTACAGCAATATCGAGTTGTAACGTTACGTGGGTTGTCAGCGAAATCTGAGAATGACGTTCGTCTCTGTACGTCAGCAGTAATCACACAACCTGGTGAAGACGTCACGTTTCTTCGAGTGAAAGAGACACCACCTAAAATGGTTAAAGTTCTGTTTCAGAATAAGTTAGTTTAATGGAAATAAAAAAAATACTTGTTTAAAGAACGTAGATTTTGTTTTGTGCACAAACATACGTTGAATACTCGTAAGGAAAACTGACTTGAAGCCCATAGAAGAACCTTGTATTTTATTTCTTCCCAAGGTAAACATTCCTGTACTTTTGTCGTGCTTATTATTTCTAATATAAAGAATCAGAAGACATATTTAACTGTTAAAGTTTAACCTTCAAATTGCCTCAGTGATTAACATCCCGAATTTCTCACATTATATTCAATAAATGAATCACTTTTACATGGTATTACGAACAATTCTAATATATCATATTTTTTTAAGTAGAGATAATTCGAACGAGGTCCGGCACGGCCAGCTGGTTAGGGCTCTCGACTCGTAATCTGAGGGTCGCGGGTTCGAATCCCTGTCACAGATAACTTGCTCGCCCTTTCAGCCGTGTAGGCGTTATAAAGTTACGGTCAATCACACTTATTGATTGGTAAAAGAGTAGTCCAAGCGTTGGCGGTGGGTGGTGATCACTAGCTGCCTCCTCTCTAGTCTTACACTGTTAAATTATGGACGGCTAGCGCATATAGCTCTCGTGTGGTTTCACGCAAAAAATGAAAACAAACAAAACTTCGAACGTCAGATACATGGAAGACATGGAAATATTAGGAACATCAGATAATTAGAATGTTTAGGTTTGGTTTGTTTTAGAATTTCGCGCAAAGCTACACTAGGGCGATCTGCGCAAGCCGTCCCTAATTTAGCAGTGTAAGACAAGAAAGAAGACAGCTTGTCATCACTACCCACCGCCGACTCTTGGGCTACTCTTTTACCAACGAATAGTTGAATTGACCGTCTCATTATAACGCCTCCACGGCTGAAAGTGGGAGCATGTTTGGTGTGACGAGGATTCAAACTCGCGACCTTCGGATTATGAATTACAATGTTAGACGACAAATTTACGTGTAACTAATTGTGCTATCTGTCGTTTACCATATAACGAAATGATCTTATCAGTACAACGTATCAAAACATCTGTTTAAAGTTTTTCATTTACAAAGATGTGAAAATTTAAAATACGTTTTTCACTTTAAATGTTCTGATTACTTACATTTCGCTGTAGTATTCAGTTAAACCCGACAAACTGCTTCAGTTATAGCGAAACGTTTGTTTTGTTACATTTCGCTGTAGTATTCAGTTAAACACGACACACTGCTTCAGTTATAGCGAAACGTTTGTTTTGTTGTTATCCTTTATGGCCCGGCATGGCCAAGCGCGTTAAGGCGTGCGACTCGTAATCTGAGTATTGCGGGTTCGTATCCCTGTCGTGCCAAACATGCTCGCCCTTTCAGAAGGTGGGGGCGTTATAATGTTACGGTCAATCCCACTATTCGTTGGTAAAAGAGTAGCCCAAGAGTTGGCGGTGGGTGGTGATGACTAGCTGCCTTCCCTCTAGTCTTACACTGCTAAATTAGGGATGGCTAGCACAGATAGCCCTCGAGTAGCTTTATGCGAAATTCAAAAGCAAACAATGTTATCCTTTATATATATTATTTCAGTTGTTTCTGTAAATTATTTGTCGTAGTTTTTTGTTAACTCATGGTCTTTGTTTCGAACAGCTCATGTTTATTATTTCCTTTCTCAGAACCAATTAGTTGAATTTATCACTTCGGTTTCATGTACATGTTGTTCTTCTTGTTTAGTACCCCCGAGAATAGTCGAGGGAAACACTAGTACTGACCTCGAAGTCAGAGAAAGTGAAGAGGTGACACTGAGATGTGTCTCTACTGGGTCACCTGAACCTATCATAACCTGGCGAAGAGAAGATGGTCAACAAATTTCGACTGGGACCAAAAAGGGTAAAAATAACCTTTAGTGAAACGGCGGTTTAATTCATTTACACGTATGTTTCTCAGTAAACCCAATAACAGATCCGTGCTACATACTACTAGTGTTTCCCAATATACCCAAGAATAAATCCCTGCTAAGACTATTAGTGTTTCCCAATATACCTAAGAATAAATCCCTGCTAAAACTATTAGTGTTTCTCAATAAACTCAAGAGATGAACCCTGCTATAGATTTCTAGTGTCTCTCAATAAACTCAAGAGATGAACCCTGCTATAGATTTCTAGTGTTTCTCAATAAATCCAAGAGATGAACCCTGCTATAGATTTCTAGTGTTTCTCAATAAATCCAAGAGATGAACCCTGCTATAGATTTCTAGTGTTTCTCAATAAAGCCAAAAGTATAACCACCGCTACATATTACTAGTGTTTCTCAATAAACCCAGAAGCAGAACCCGTGCTACATACTACTAGTGTTTCCCAATATACCCAAGAATAAATCCCTGCTAAGACTATTAGTGTTTCTCAATAAACTCAAGAGATGAACCCTGCTATAGATTTCTAGTGCTTCTCAATAAACTCAAGAGATGAACCCTGCTATAGATTTCTAGTGTTTCTCAATAAACTCAAGAGATGAACCCTGCTATAGATTTCTAGTGTTTTTCAATAAACTCAAGAGATGAACCCTGCTATAGATTTCTAGTGTTTCTCAATAAACTCAAGAGATGAACCCTGCTATAGATTTCTAGTGTTTCTCAATAAATCCAAGAGATGAACCCTGCTATAGATTTCTAGTGTTTCTCAATACACTCAAGAGATGAACCCTGCTATAGATTTCTAGTGTCTCTCAATAAACTCAAGAGATGAACCCTGCTATAGATTTCTAGTGCTTCTCAATAAACTCAAGAGATGAACCCTGCTATAGATTTCTAGTGTTTCTCAATAAACTCAAGAGATGAACCCTGCTATAGATTTCTAGTGTTTTTCAATAAACTCAAGAGATGAACCCAGCTATAGATTTCTAGTGTTTCTCAATAAACTCAAGAGATGAACCCTGCTATAGATTTCTAGTGTTTCTCAATAAATCCAAGAGATGAACCCTGCTATAGATTTCTAGTGTTTCTCAATAAACTCAAGAGATGAACCCTGCTATAGATTTCTAGTGTCTCTCAATAAACTCAAGAGATGAACCCTGCTATAGATTTCTAGTGTTTCTCAATAAACTCAAGAGATGAACCCTGCTATAGATTTCTAGTGTTTCTCAATAAACTCAAGAGATGAACCCTGCTATAGATTTCTAGTGCTTCTCAATAAACTCAAGAGATGAACCCTGCTATAGATTTCTAGTGTTTCTCAATAAACTCAAGAGATGAACCCTGCTATAGATTTCTAGTGTTTCTCAATAAATCCAAGAGATGAACCCTGCTATAGATTTCTAGTGTTTCTCAATAAATCCAAGAGATGAACCCTGCTATAGATTTCTAGTGTTTCTCAATAAAGCCAAAAGTATAACCACCGCTACATATTACTAGTGTTTCTCAATAAACCCAGAAGCAGAACCCGTGCTACATACTACTAGTGTTTCCCAATATACCCAAGAATAAATCCCTGCTAAGACTATTAGTGTTTCTCAATAAACTCAAGAGATGAACCCTGCTATAGATTTCTAGTGCTTCTCAATAAACTCAAGAGATGAACCCTGCTATAGATTTCTAGTGTTTCTCAATAAACTCAAGAGATGAACCCTGCTATAGATTTCTAGTGTTTTTCAATAAACTCAAGAGATGAACCCTGCTATAGATTTCTAGTGTTTCTCAATAAACTCAAGAGATGAACCCTGCTATAGATTTCTAGTGTTTCTCAATAAAGCCAAAAGTATAACCACCGCTACATATTACTATTGTTTCTCAATAAACCCAGAAGCAGAACACCCGCTACATACTACTAGTGTTTCTCAATAAACCCAGAAGCAGAACACCCGCTACATATTACTAGTGTTTCTCAATAAACCCAGAAGCAGAACACCCGCTACATATCACTAGTGTTTCTCAATAAAACAAAGAGCAGACTGCTGTTAGGTGGAGTAACCATGAGTAATCTCAATAAATAAATTAAACATACACTTGTATATAAACAAGTTATCATAAGCCACCTGTCCATAACTGTAATGTATGGAAGTTGTTTAGAAGGATGAGTTGAGTTTCTTAAACCTAAGCGTGTTGAAATGTTTCCAGTAAACAGTCATACACCACCGCTTAGTTTTATTATTATTATCACCTTATGACATTTTCTACAAATAACACGAAATTAATGATAATTATAGATTACAAATACTTGAAGATATCACATTTTCATGTATTTTTAAAAGTTATTCATAAATTATGTCATAAAGTAAACTGGGAAAAGATATTCTATTTACTGTATAATTTATGCAGTCTTAAGTATTTGTGAAAATTGAGTTTTATTCTTTAAAGTAAATTTTCAACATTCCAGTTTTAATATAGAAGATCAAATATTTAATCTAGATAAAACCATGATTTTTGTCTCTCATCTTATAATGAATTATCTGTAATAAGATAATATAACCATATAGAGGAAACACAAATGGCAAGTCTTGTGACATAATTCCACTGTGTTTTCATGTTTTAGTTTCTTCAGTAATTGGACCATCTCTGAACATTGTAAATGTGAACAGGCATCACATTGGAGCCTACCTGTGTATAGCATCCAATGGTGTTCAGCCATCTGTCAGCAAACGAATCGTACTTGGAGTAAACTGTACGTAGTTATAAGTAGATTGTACTGGAGTTAACATGATTGTATTACTGGACGAAAGAGTTAGACGTTGCGTACAACATGCAAAGTTGTTGAGTAAACATCCTCTCAACTTGACAATACTACATACTGGGTGACCATATCTTAGTGACGACATTTGACAACAATATCCACTTCACAGCATAACCTTAAAGACGTCATATTATTAACTACACTACCATATATCAACATCCTCTATTTCACAACCGTATATACGTAACAACAAAATCAACAATATCTGTGTGACTACATCCTCTACTTGACAAAACTATCTACTTATCAACAATATCTGTGTGACTACATCCTCTACTTGACAACACTATCTACTTATCAACAATATCTGTGTGACTACATCCTCTACTTGACAATACTATCTACTTATCAACAATATCTGTGTGACTACATCCTCTACTTGACAACCGTATCAACTTGACAACACTATCTACTTATCAACAATATCTGTGTGACTACATCCTCTGCTTTACAACACTATCTGCTTATCAGCAATATCTGTGTGACTACATCCTCTACTTGACAACACTATCAACTTATCAACAATATCTGTGTGACTACATCCTCTACTTGACAACCGTATCAACTTGACAACACTATCTACTTATCAACAATATCTGTGTGACTACATCCTCTACTTGACAACCGTATCAACTTGACAACACTATCTACTTATCAACAATATCTGTGTGACTACATCCTCTAATTGACAACCGTATCAACTTGACAACACTATCTACTTATCAACAATATCTGTGTGACTACATCCTCTGCTTTACAACACTATCTGCTTATCAACAACATCTGTGTTGCTACATCCTCTGCTTTACAGCTGTATCAGCTTGTCAGCACTATCTGCTTATCAACAATATCTGTGTGACTACATCCTCTGCTTGACAACACTATCTGCTTATCAACAATATCTGTGTGTTACTCATCCTCTACTTCACAACACTATCTGCTTATCAACAATATCTGTGTGACTACATCCTCTGCTTCACAACCGTATCAACTTGACAGCACTATCTGCTTATCAACAATATCTGTGTTGCTACATCCTCTGCTTTACTGGCTGTATCGGCTTGTCAGCACTATCTGCTTACCAACAATATCTGTGTGACTACATCCTCTACTTCACAACCGTATCAACTTGACAACACTATCTACTTATCAACAATATCTGGGTGACTACATCCTCTACTTCACAACCGTATCAACTTGACAACACTATCTACTTATCAACAATATTTGTGTGACTACATCCTCTACTTGACAACACTATCAGCTTATCAACAATATCTGTGTGACTACATCCTCTGCTTGACAACCGTATCAACTTGACAACACTATCTACTTATCAACAATATCTGTGTGACTCCATCCTCTACTTTACAATACTATCTACTTATCAACAATATCTGTGTGACTACATCCTCTACTTTACAACACTATCTACTTATCAACAATATCTGTGTGACTACATCCTCTACTTTACAACACTATCTGCTTATCAACAATATCTGTGTGACTACATCCTCTACTTGACAACACTATCTGCTTATCAACAATATCTGTGTGACTACATCCTCTACTTTACAACACTATCTACTTATCAACAATATCTGTTTGACTACAACCTCTACTTGACAACACTATCTACTTATCAACAATATCTGTGTTACTACATCCTCTACTTTACAACCGTATCAACTTGTCAACACTATCTACTTATCAACAATATCTGTGTGACTACATCCTCTACTTGACAACCGTATCAACTTGACAACCCTATCTACTTATCAACAATATCTGTGTGACTACATCCTCTAATTGACAACCGTATCAACTTGACAACACTATCTACTTATCAACAATATCTGTGTGACTACATCCTCTACTTTACAACACTATCTACTTATCAACAACATCTGTGTGACTACATCCTCTACTTGACAACACTATCTACTTATCAACAATATCTGTGTGACTACATCCTCTACTTGACAACACTATCTACTTATCAACAATATCTGTGTGACTACATCCTCTACTTGACAACACTATCTACGTATCAACAATATCTGAGAACACCTTTCCTGTATGTTTAACAGTACTTACTATTTAAGTAACCTGCTTTGAAAGAAAATATAAATATCCTTTAGTATATCAAAATATGTAATTAATATACATATATATATGTACCAGTTGTAGTACCCGGAAATGTATGATTAATAAAAGGTTGTGTTATGGTACGAAAGGTTGTATGCCTTATATGAAATGGAAAAAAAACCGCCCGTAAAAACTACAAAATACAAAATAGCAAACCACAAATTAGCGTATATATCTACATGAACCCAACGAGTCTTCACATAAAATTTGATGAAGATTATTCATAATAGGTGGAGATGACAATGAAAGACAACAACACCCATAAAACCGCAAAACACAAAACTGAAAATGTGTCTTAACTTTCGCGTGTACTTAATGTCTCAATAAGAAACATTAGTGTCTCAGTAAAAACATTAGCGTCTCAATATAAACATCAGTGTTTCAATAAAACACAACGCTGTCTCACTAAGACACGATCGTGAAACTGTAACGTGTTTCCAGGACTGGTCTACTGACCACAAACTACATCAGGGCGGCAATGTATTTGTTAATGACACTAAACACTTAACGCAAACCAAATTATCAAACATCATACTGATATTGGTGAATATTCTAAATATCTTATGATTACCCCTAACAGCATGAATACTTAGTGAGAAGGTTACGCAGTCGTGTTTTGTCTATCGGGGTAAAATATTTTATTTTAGATTTGCTAGGCTGTAAAATCTATAGTATAAACAACAAACCTACACACAGTTATTTAAATCCATAAAGAGCTAGCTAAGTCTAATGTATTATATCTAACTGATACTTCTGTATACTACAGAGATATTAGAATAACTGATACTTCTGAATTCTGGAGATATATCAAAATAATTGATACTTCTGGATACTAGAGAGATATTAGAATGATCGATTACCATTTTATATTTCCCAGTTCCTCCTCTAATCGAAGTACCGAATCAGGTGGTAGGGGCCGCTACAAGGACTGACGTCACCCTAGACTGTAACCTTGAGTCCCATCCCAAGTCAGTTACTTACTGGACCAGAAAGAGAAACGTTATTGTTATCTCTAACTCCAAATACAACATTACGGAAGTTCCCCAAGGACTTTACAAAAGTCAGATGAAACTTCGAATCCGAAACCTTCAACCCGAAGACTACGGAACTTACAGCTGTTCAGCGAAGAATTCCCTCGGGGAGGCAGAAAACAACATTAAACTATACGGTGAGAAATTAAGCAAACACGGTTCATTTACCTCTTCACGTGCCCCATCTGACGTACAGTAACTTGTCAGTGTCATTCTGTCTGGTTCCGATACCGATTTGTATAGGTGAAAACAATCACTGTTTTAATGGTAATATTTGTGCGGTTTGCAGCATAAAGACGAAATTCTGACACACTAGAGAGATATTAGAATGACCGATTACTATTTTATATTGGTGTGGTTTACACCATAAAGACGTAACTCTGACAACAATGTGGTGTGGTTTACACCATAAAGACGTAACTCTGACAACAATGTGGTGTGGTTTACACCATAAAGACGTAATTCTGACAAGAATGTGGTGTGGTTTACACCATAAATGCGTAACTCTGACAACAATGTGGTGTGGTTTACACCATAAAGACGTAACTCTGACAACAATGTGGTGTGGTTTATACCATAAATACGTAACTCTGACAACAATGTGGTGTGGTTTACACCATAAAGATGAAATTCTGACACACTAAAGAGATATTAGAATGACCGATTACTATTTTATATTTCCCAGGTCCTTCTCCTGTATTACACCATAAAGACGTAACTCTGACAAACAATGTGGTGTGGTTTACAACATAAAGACGTAACTCTGACAACAATGTGGTGTGGTTTACACCATAAATACGTAACTCTGACAACAATGTGGTGTGGTTTATACCATAAATACGTAACTCTGACAACAATGTGGTGTGGTTTACACCATAAAGATGAAATTCTGACACACTAGGGAGATATTAGAATGACCGATTACTATTTTATATTTCCCAGGTCCTTCTCCTGTATTACACCATAAAGACGTAACTCTGACAACAATGTGGTGTGGTTTACACCATGAAGATGAAATTCTGACACACTAGAGAGATATTAGAATGACCGATTACTATTTTATATTTCCCAGGTCCTTCTCCTGTATTACACCATAATTACGTAACTCTGACAACAATGTGGTGTGGTTTACACCATAAATACGTAATTCTGACAACAATGTGGTGCGGTGTACACCATAAAGATGAAACCTCGAGAAAAATCTGATTGATTAAATATGAGGAAAATAATATAGAAATATTTTTCGGACTAATTAATAATTAATTTTAATCAATATTACAATTTACACTGAGATTAAAACGATAATAATAATTATCTACCTTAATAACATTAGCCAGTTTTGTAGTTTATGCTTGAAAGGTCTTAAAGATGTAAATATTATCTAGAATCTCAGAGATCCATTTCGACTGTGTTTCATTTGTTTCAGAAACAGTTAAGCTGAAAATACATTCTGTAAGTTACAAATACTTCACAGAATGACTTTTACATGAGATTATACATGACAGAATATTCGCAATAACAAAGTTTATTTATTATATCTCGTATTCTGCACGTGTATAATGTGAAGAACTGAACACACACTTTTATTCATTCCAATGTAGAGGTTTTCCTCAACCAACATTATGTAAGATTATACTTGACAGTAAAATTATGTTACATGAATAGTGTTTATGAATATGATTATGTTAACCTATTATCACAGAACTCTGTTTATAAACGGACAGTAAAGATTTACAGTCAGTTACACTAAATGCCTGTAACGGAAAGCAACAAGCTGTGGCGTGGATACAGTACAGCATGGTGTCTGTTTCAGACGAGACTCTTAGCCAATCCAACAAATACTGATCTCATATTATCTATAACGTAAAGTCATAAGCATGTTAATTTAATGGGACACTCACGACCTCTTGGAAAGAGTCTGCTCTTTATGACCTACGTGAAATCGCTGTGCTGGAAAAATCGTCTCTTTGGACGCTTCTGGTCTTAAGGGCTTCCAGTTACATTTGAACTGGGTCAAAGTTCGTAAAATAGAGGAATAGTGAAATATTCAGTCACACCTGTGTAGAAGTGTATGTTTAGTAGAGACGTCTAGCTGTGGATCCGAACTTTCTTCGGCACGTTCAAGATGACATCAGCTATGACGAAAAATTTTATTTTTTTTGTATTAAAATTGTAATACTAAGTTGCTTTGCGACGGTTATCTTTAGACTAAATGGAAGGTAAATACTTGATAACATCCACCGCCAACTCTTGTCTACCTGAACAGTGTGATTTTATCTTTAATGTTCTCACGCATCCAAAGTGTAGAGAGCTGAAAGGAGCCAAGAACCATGAATTTTCGGATGAGTAAGCTAACTAGTAGGTCACACATGACCTCGAAATTAAAAGAAACACAATACCCAGTAGGGTACTTCCCAAACTAAGTGTTTGTACAGTATTAAACGTTTGTCTGCAGTAAGATGAAATACTTCGACTTGGAAATTTAAACATTTGACCTGAGCTCGTAAGCAAAGCTCAAACCACGTGACTTGGACATTTTCTGTTTTTTATCTATATACCAGTATATTCTATCAAAACGTTAATATATATATATATACCAGTATATTCTATCAAAACGTTAATATATATATATATACCAGTATATTCTATCAAAACGTTAATATATATATATACCAGTATATTCTATCAAAACGTTAATATATATATACCAGTATATTCTATCAAAACGTTAATATATATATATACCAGTATATTCTATCAAAACGTTAATATATATATATATATACCAGTGTATTCTATCAAAACGTTAATATATATATATATACCAGTATATTCTATCAAAACGTTAATATATATATACCAGTATATTCTATCAAAACGTTAATATATATATATACCAGTATATTCTATCAAAACGTTAATATATATATATATACCAGTGTATTCTATCAAAACGTTAATATATATATATATACCAGTATATTCTATCAAAACGTTAATATATATATATATATACCAGTGTATTCTATCAAAACGTTAATATATATATATACCAGTGTATTCTATCAAAACGTTAATATATATATATATATATATATACCAGTATATTCTATCAAAACGTTAATATATATATATATACACCAGTGTATTCTATCAAAACGTTAATATATATATATATACACCAGTGTATTCTATCAAAACGTTAATATATATCTATATACCAGTATATTCTATCAAAACGTTAATATATATATATATACCAGTGTATTCTATCAAAACGTTAATATATATATATATATACCAGTGTATTCTATCAAAACGTTAATATATATACCAGTGTATTCTATCAAAATGTTATGATACTTACATCAGATTAATCACAAGTTAACTGAAATGTTTATATATTTTTATATATATATAAACCACGCCCAAATTTGTAGTTCTGGTCCAAAGCGACCATTCAGCAATAATCACACAGGCAAACGTAGTACTGAAGGACGTTTTGACAGCTGTTTCAATGTAGCTGTATTGTTAAGTTATGTAGATCAAGGAACGTTTTGAAGACATACCATTGAAGCGAAATATTACAAAGTGTTTTGTATATTAACAGACTTTGAAACCACACCCTAAACCAATAGCAAAGTTGAGGCGGAACACACTACATGTTTTAACAGAACATT
Source organism: Tachypleus tridentatus (assembly GCF_004210375.1). NCBI lineage: Eukaryota > Metazoa > Arthropoda > Merostomata > Xiphosura > Limulidae > Tachypleus > Tachypleus tridentatus. The sequence continues at coordinate 19,818,639 of NW_027467777.1, forward strand.
TGTCTGTCTTCTTCACGTATGTTCTGTTTGAACATGTAGGATGTTCCTTACAGAAAGAGAGATCACTGATTATACTTATAACGTTTGGTTTCCCTAACTCATTATTCTAATGTGCTTATATTCGTATATCTCTCAAAGTAGCTTCAAATAGCTGTTGTACTTTGGATCTGATGTCCATGAACAGTGGAAATTCTGTGAAAAGTTTGTTTTAAAATTTTCGGAATGGTTATTGGAGACACACGTGCCCACGTGAAACCTTCCTGAAATTATTAATTCGTTTTGTCTCTTATTTATAGAGATTCCAGCACCAGTGCCCTCACCACAGACCAGTTCAACACCCAAAGCTCTTAAGCCTAAGCCTGAAAAACTGTGGAACGGCCATTCACATAACAATGTGGCTAAGCCTAACGAAAACGGTACGGTTGAGGTTTATCTTAGGTTGTACGGTGTAGTGATAAAGGTTAGGCTTCGTAAACTTTAAATACTCAATAAAAGTCATTGTGAATTATATTCTGGGATGAAAACTGATACAAAGTTTACAATGACTTCCCTATCATCATTTATTCACGCTGTACTTGTCTGGTTACTACTAACAATAGTATTTAAAGTAATACAATATTTAGTTTTGGACTAAATGCTATCACTGTAACACGTTACGTCCTTTTTCATCACGAAAATAATATACAAGTTGTTGTGGTGAAACTCGTCTACTCTGGACTTAAAAACTAACACGAGTAAAGTGCGATATGTTTAATATATAACATTTTTTTCTGTTAAGAGAGATATTTAACATACATTCCATATTCAACTTGTCTTTTGTGTTTGTGTGTAATATAATATATGTGTCCAAACTTTGTGCATGTAATAGATATATCCAAGCTCTATATGTGTAATATGATATACCTATCCAAACTTAACACATGTAATATCCTATATACATCCCTAGTTCATACGTGTAACATAATATACATATCCAAGCTATATACATGTAATATGATATACATATCTCATCTAGGTATATGTAACATGATATAAACACCTTGTTACTCTTTAAGTAATATGACATTTATTCCTATTTTATACGTGATATGATAGATATGTCCACTCTCAATTTTAACATGATATACATATATACATCTTTTCTGTTATGGCTCTTTATAACTAATGAGCCAATAATTCCTGTTGTAAATACCACATACTCGACAGTGGACGTAAACTGACCTATATCGTGCACTAAATGCGGCAGTTGGGGAGATCAGTGTGCCAGGTATGAGTCATTTTTGTCTTTCTTTTGACAAATTTAATCTTACGTCTGTCTTGTCCACAGGGGTCACTACCGACGTAATAGAAAAGGTCTCGCTATCTTACGTCATCCAGTTTACATCTTCAACAACCATTGTTTCCGGTAAGTGTGTTTGTTTTTTGAGTTTCGCGTAAAGCTACTCAAGGGCTATCTGCACTAGCCATCCCTAATTTAGAAGTGTAAGTCTAGAGGGAAGGTAGCTAGTCATCATCACCCACCGCCAACTCTTGGGCTACTCTTTTACCAACGAATAAGTGGGATTGAACGTAACATTATAACACCCCAACGGCTGAAATAGCGAGCATGTTTGGTTTGACAGGGATTCGAACCCGACCCTCAGATTACGAGTCGAGTGCATTAACCACCTGGCCATGCCGGGCCGGTATGTGTGTCCTGCATCGAATATTTTAAAACAGAGTAACGCAATTTACCGAACCAAACTGGAAAGACGAACTTGCTACAAAAACAAATCAGCAGGAATATAAAACGCAGTGAAAACCCTCTTGTGTATGTAAAAACGGCTCGTTTGGGTTGAGAAAATATTTTACATAGAAGAGCGAACAACGTTTCGACCTTCCTCGGTCATCGTCAGGTTCACACAGAAAGAGGTAACTGACCGTAAGAAAACACATGTTTGAAAGGGGTTGTGTAACTGAGTGTCGGAATATAGAGGGCTGTGTTAGATGTTTGAATATATAATTTTATTTATTTTATATTAATATAGGTATAAAGGCGTTCCTTTATATTGGTTTATTTTGGGTTTAAGTTGTTGTATAAGTAAGGCTTCTTTAATTTTGCGTTTGTTCATGTTTGTTTCTTTATTTAGTATTTAAGTGTTTTCTATGGTTATGTTGTGTTTATTTGACTTGCAGTGTTCGAAAACATGCGAAGGTGACTTTTTATGTTCTTTGAATCTGGTTTCCATTTTTCTACTTGTTTCTTCAATATAGAAGTCGTGGCAGTTATCACATTGTATTTTATAAATAATGTTGGTGTGGTGTTTGTCAGTGTAGTTTTTACATAGTATAGACCTCAGTTTTGTGCCTGGTTTTTGAATAAATTTGGTATTAACTGGAATGTCAATATTTTGTACTAGTTTTTTGCTAAATGTTGGTTATTTTTCTGCTGATGTCAGGAATATATGGTATACAGCAGTATATGGATTCGTGAATTTTTGATTCGTGAGATATATTTACTTTTGTTGGTTGATTTTGCTTTCTGTCTAGGTGTGTGCGTATAATGTTTTCTACGGTTTGTGGAGGAAACTTATTGATGTTGATGAAGTATTGTTTTATTTTGTCTAATTCATCGTTAATTTTATCTGGTGAGCATAGTTTTATGGCTGTGTTTATTTGGTTTCTTAGTGTGAGTTTTTGTTTTGTTTCATGTGCTGAGTCCCAAGGAATGTATAGTCCAGTAAGGGTGATTTTTCGGTGGATTTCTGGTTTGAATTGTGTGTCGGTTCTTGTAATTTTGAGGTTAAGAAATGATATTTGATTGCTTTCTTCCTGTTCACATGTGAAGTTAATGTTGGGATGTATAGAGTTAATGTGATTGAAAAAATTAAGTATGTTTTCTCTAGATGTGTATTCCGCAACCGTGTCATCTACATATCTGTACCAGTATAGTAGTGGATGTAATGCTGTGTTAATTGCTTGTGTTTCAACTTGTGTCATAAAAATATTAGCTAGAACTGGTGATACTGGGTTGCTCATGCTTCGGCCATTTGTTTGTATATAGTTGTGGTTGTTGAACATGAAGTTTGTTTTTATCGTGGTGAATTCTATGAGGGTTGCTAACTTGTTACTGGGAATTTCTATAGTAGGGTTAGGGTCTCGGATATAGAGTTCTAAGGCTATCTTGCAGGCTTCAATGGTTGGAACTTGTGTAAAGAGGGATATAACATCGAAACTGGCCATTAAGGCTTTATGATTAAGTTGATTTAGATTAGACTTGAAATTAAAAGAGTCTTTGATGAATGAGCTGGCTGATGTTACATATTTGGAGAATGCCCATGCTATGTATTTACCAAGATTGTAATTAAACGATTCATATGTGGACATTATTGGTCGTAATGGACAATCTGGTATATGAGGTTTGGGGATACCGTATATTTGTGATGTGCGTTAGTCGGTTTTACGTAGGTATGAATACATTAAAACATCTAACACCACCCTCTACATTCCGACACTCAGTTACGACCCCTTTCAAACATGTGGTCAGCTTCCGGTCAGTTACCTCTTTCTCGACATCACTGAAAAACCCTCTTATGTTTTTCACTGTGTAAGGTCCACTATTAAAACAAAGTAAAATATTTCGTAACCAATACAAATTGAAGATTCATTATTTAGTTGTTTAAAATTATTTCAACCAACGCGTTGATTCAACAAGATGGAAAAAACAGTTTAGAAACTATCGGGTCATATTAAACAAATGACTGATTTACTTGTATTAATATAAAAAAATAAATTACACCAAGGAAACCAAATAACACTAGGTAGTGTAACGAAACAAACAACTTGAAAGTTAACTAATAAACTCAACAGTAACCAAACATCACATAATAACGTGTCAAATCGACAATCTTGGGAGTTCAGTAACATACTCTGTACTTGTTATAATATAAAAAAACATCACATTATAACGTGACAAAACGACAAACTTGGAAGTTCAGTAACATACTCTGTACTTGTAATAATATAACGAAACATCACTTAACGTGTCAAAACGACAAACTTGGAAGTTCAGTAACATACTCTGTACTTGTTACAATATAACGAAACATCACATAATAACGTGTCAAAACGACAAACTTGGAAGTTCAGTAACATACTCTGTACTTGTTATAATATAACGAAACATCACATAATAACGTGTCAAAACGACAAATTGGTAGTTCAGTAACATACTCTGTACTTGTTATAATATAACGAAACATCACATAACGTGTCAAAACGACAAACTTGGAAGTTCAGTAACATACTCTGTACTTGTTATAATATAACGAAACATCACATAACGTGTCAAAACGACAAACTTGGGAGTTCAGTAACATACTCTGTACTTGTTATAATATAACGAAACATCACATAATAACGTGTCAAAACGACAAACTTGGAACTTCAGTAACATACTCTGTACTTGTTATAATATAACGAAACATCACATAACGTGTCAAAACGACAAACTTGGAAGTTCAGTAACATACTCTGTACTTGTTATAATATAACGAAACATCACATAATAACGTGTCAAAACGACAAACTTGGAAGTTCAGTAACATACTCTGTACTTGTTATAATATAACGAAACATCACATAATAACGTGTCAAAACGACAAACTTGGGAGTTCAGTAACATACTCTGTACTTGTTATAATATAACGAAACATCACATAACGTGTCAAAACGACAAACTTGGAAGTTCAGTAACATACTCTGTACTTGTTATAATATAACGAAACATCACATAACGTGTCAAAACGACAAACTTGGAAGTTCAGTAACATACTCTGTACTTGTTATAATATAACGAAACATCACATAACGTGTCAAAACGACAAACTTGGGAGTTCAGTAACATACTCTGTACTTGTTATAATATAACGAAACATCACATAATAACGTGTCAAAACGACAAACTTGAAAGTTCAGTAACATACTCTGTACTTGTTATAATATAACGAAACATCACATAATAACGTGTCAAAACGACAAACTTGGAAATTCAGTAACATACTCTGTACTTGTTATAATATAACGAAACATCACATAACGTGTCAAAACGACAAACTTGAAGTTCAGTAACATACTCTGTACTTGTTATAATATAACGAAACATCACATAAAAACGTGTCAAAACGACAAACTTGGGAGTTCAGTAACATACTCTGTACTTGTTATAATATAACGAAACATCACATAATAACGTGTCAAAACGACAAACTTGGGAGTTCAGTAACATACTCTGTACTTGTTATAATATAACGAAACATAACATGAAAACGTGACAAAACGACAAACTTGGAAGTTCAGTAACATACTCTGTACTTGTTATAATATAACGAAACATCACATAACGTGTCAAAACTACAAACTTGGGAGTTCAGTAACATACTCTGTACTTGTTATAATATAACGAAACATCACATAATAACGTGTCAAAACGACAAACTTGGAAGTTCAGTAACATACTCTGTACTTGTTATAATATAACGAAACATCACATAACGTGTCAAAACGACAAACTTGGAAGTTCAGTAACATACTCTGTACTTGTTATAATATAACGAAACATCACATAATACCGTGTCAAAACGACAAACTTGAAAATTCAGTAACATACTCTGTACTTGTTATAATATAACGAAACATCACATAACGTGTCAAAACGACAAACTTGGAAGTTCAGTAACATACTCTGTACTTGTTATAATATAACGAAACATCACATGAAAACGTGTCAAAACGACAAACTTGGAAGTTCAGTAACATACTCTGTACTTGTTATAATATAACGAAACATCACATAACGTGTCAAAACTACAAACTTGGAGTTCAGTAACATACTCTGTACTTGTTATAATATAACGAAACATCACATAATAACGTGTCAAAACGACAAACTTGGGAGTTCAGTAACATACTCTGTACTTGTTATAATATAACGAAACATCACATAACGTGTCAAAACGACAAACTTGGAAGTTCAGTAACATACTCTGTACTTGTTATAATATAACGAAACATCACATAATAACGTGTCAAAACGACAAACTTGGGAGTTCAGTAACATACTCTGTACTTGTTATAATATAACGAAACATCACATAAAACGTGTCAAAACGACAAACTTGGAAGTTCAGTAACATACTCTGTACTTGTTATAATATAACGAAACATCACATAATAACGTGTCAAAACGACAAACTTGGGAGTTCAGTAACATACTCTGTACTTGTTATAATATAACGAAACATCACATAACGTGTCAAAACGACAAACTTGGAAGTTCAGTAACATACTCTGTACTTGTTATAATATAACGAAACATCACATAACGTGTCAAAACGACAAACTTGGAAGTTCAGTAACATACTCTGTACTTGTTACAATATAACGAAACATCACATAACGTGTCAAAACGACAAACTTGGAAGTTCAGTAACATACTCTGTACTTGTTATAATATAACGAAACATCACATAATAACGTGTCAAAACGACAAACTTGGAAGTTCAGTAACATACTCTGTACTTGTTATAATATAACGAAACATCACATAACGTGTCAAAACGACAAACTTGGAAGTTCAGTAACATACTCTGTACTTGTTATAATATAACGAAACATCACTTAACGTGTCAAAACGATAAACTTGGAAGTTCAATAACATACTCTGTTCTTAACGTGTCAAAACGATAAACTTGGGAGTTCAGTAACATACTCTGTACTTGTTACAATATAACGAAACATCACTTAACGTGTCAAAACGACAAACTTGGAACTTCAGTAACATACTCTGTACTTGTTATAATATAACGAAACATCACATAATAACGTGTCAAAACGACAAACTTGGAAGTTCAGTAACATACTCTGTACTTGTTATAATATAACGAAACATCACATAACGTGTCAAAACGACAAACCTTGGAGTTCAGTAACATACTCTGTACTTGTTATAATATAACGAAACATCACATAACGTGTCAAAACGACAAACTTGGAAGTTCAGTAACATACTCTGTACTTGTTACAATATAACGAAACATCACTTAACGTGTCAAAACGACAAACTTGGAAGTTCAGTAACATACTCTGTACTTGTTATAATATAACGAAACATCACATAATAACGTGTCAAAACGACAAACTTGGAAGTTCAGTAACATACTCTGTACTTGTTATAATATAACGAAACATCACATAACGTGTCAAAACGACAAACTTGGAAGTTCAGTAACATACTCTGTACTTGTTATAATATAACGAAACATCACATAATAACGTGTCAAAACGACAAACTTGGAAGTTCAGTAACATACTCTGTACTTGTTATAATATAACGAAACATCACATAATAACGTGTCAAAACGACAAACTTGGAAGTTCAGTAACATACTCTGTACTTGTTATAATATAACGAAACATCACATAACGTGTCAAAACGACAAACTTGGAAGTTCAGTAACATACTCTGTACTTGTTATAATATAACGAAACATCACATAACGTGTCAAAACTACAAACCTTTGAGTTCAGTAACATACTCTGTACTTGTTATAATATAACGAAACATCACATAACGTGTCAAAACGACAAACTTGGAAGTTCAGTAACATACTCTGTACTTGTTATAATATAACGAAACATCACATAACGTGTCAAAACTACAAACCTTTGATTTCAGTAACATACTCTGTACTTGTTATAATATAACGAAACATCACATAACGTGTCAAAACGACAAACTTGGAAGTTCAGTAACATACTCTGTACTTGTTATAATATAACGAAACATCACATAACGTGTCAAAACGACAAACTTGGAAGTTCAGTAACATACTCTGTACTTGTTATAATATAACGAAACATCACATAACGTGTCAAAACGACAAACTTGGAAGTTCAGTAACATACTCTGTACTTGTTATAATATAACGAAACATCACATAATAACGTGTCAAAACGACAAACTTGGAAGTTCAGTAACATACTCTGTACTTGTTATAATATAACGAAACATCACATAACGTGTCAAAACGACAAACTTGGAAGTTCAGTAACATACTCTGTACTTGTTATAATATAACGAAACATCACATAACGTGTCAAAACTACAAACCTTTGATTTCAGTAACATACTCTGTACTTGTTATAATATAACGAAACATCACATAACGTGTCAAAACGACAAACTTGGAAGTTCAGTAACATACTCTGTACTTGTTATAATATAACGAAACATCACATAACGTGTCAAAACGACAAACTTGGAAGTTCAGTAACATACTCTGTACTTGTTATAATATAACGAAACATCACATAACGTGTCAAAACGACAAACTTGGAAGTTCAGTAACATACTCTGTACTTGTTATAATATAACGAAACATCACATAATAACGTGTCAAAACGACAAACTTGGAAGTTCAGTAACATACTCTGTACTTGTTATAATATAACGAAACATCACATAACGTGTCAAAACGACAAACTTGGAAGTTCAGTAACATACTCTGTACTTGTTATAATATAACGAAACATCACATAACGTGTCAAAACGACAAACTTGGAAGTTCAGTAACATACTCTGTACTTGTTATAATATAACGAAACATCACATAACGTGTCAAAACGACAAACTTGGAAGTTCAGTAACATACTCTGTACTTGTTATAATATAACGAAACATCACATAACGTGTCAAAACGACAAACTTGGAAGTTCAGTAACATACTCTGTACTTGTTATAATATAACGAAACATCACATAACGTGTCAAAACGACAAACTTGGAAGTTCAGTAACATACTCTGTACTTGTTATAATATAACGAAACATCACATAACGTGTCAAAACGACAAACTTGGAAGTTCAGTAACATACTCTGTACTTGTTATAATATAACGAAACATCACATAACGTGTCAAAACGACAAACTTGGAAGTTCAGTAACATACTCTGTACTTGTTATAATATAACGAAACATCACATAACGTGTCAAAACTACAAACCTTTGAGTTCAGTAACATACTCTGTACTTGTTATAATATAACGAAACATCACATAACGTGTCAAAACGACAAACTTGGAAGTTCAGTAACATACTCTGTACTTGTTATAATATAACGAAACATCACATAATAACGTGTCAAAACGACAAACTTGGAAGTTCAGTAACATACTCTGTACTTGTTATAATATAACGAAACATCACATAACGTGTCAAAACGACAAACTTGGAAGTTCAGTAACATACTCTGTACTTGTTATAATATAACGAAACATCACATAACGTGTCAAAACTACAAACCTTTGAGTTCAGTAACATACTCTGTACTTGTTATAATATAACGAAACATCACATAACGTGTCAAAACGACAAACTTGGAAGTTCAGTAACATACTCTGTACTTGTTATAATATAACGAAACATCACATAACGTGTCAAAACGACAAACTTGGAAGTTCAGTAACATACTCTGTACTTGTTATAATATAACGAAACATCACATAACGTGTCAAAACGACAAACTTGGAAGTTCAGTAACATACTCTGTACTTGTTATAATATAACGAAACATCACATAACGTGTCAAAACTACAAACCTTTGAGTTCAGTAACATACTCTGTACTTGTTATAATATAACGAAACATCACATAACGTGTCAAAACGACAAACTTGGAAGTTCAGTAACATACTCTGTACTTGTTATAATATAACGAAACATCACATAACGTGTCAAAACGACAAACTTGGAGTTCAGTAACATACTCTGTACTTGTTATAATATTACGAAACATCACATAATAACGTGTCAAAACAACAAACGTAGGAGATCAGTAACATACTCTGTACTTGTTACAATATAACGAAACATCACATAATAACGTGTCAAAACGACAAACTTGAGAGTTCAGTAACATACTCTGTACTTGTTATAATATAACGAAACATCACATAACGTGTCAAAACGACAAACTTGGAAGTTCAGTAACATACTCTGTACTTGTTATAATATTACGAAACATCACATAACGTGTCAAAACGACAAACTTGGAAGTTCAGTAACATACTCTGTACTTGTTATAATATAACGAAACATCACATGTCAAAACGACAAACTTGTTCAGTAACATACTCTGTACTTGTTATAATATAACGAAACATCACATAACGTGTCAAAACGACAAACTTGGAAGTTCAGTAACATACTCTGTACTTGTTATAATATAACGAAACATCACATAATAACGTGTCAAAACGACAAACTTGAGAGTTCAGTAACATACTCTGTACTTGTTATAATATAACGAAACATCACATAACGTGTCAAAACGACAAACTTGGAAGTTCAGTAACATACTCTGTACTTGTTATAATATAACGAAACATCACATAACGTGTCAAAACGACAAACTTGGAAGTTCAGTAACATACTCTGTACTTGTTATAATATAACGAAACATCACATAACGTGTCAAAACGACAAACTTGGAAGTTCAGTAACATACTCTGTACTTGTTATAATATAACGAAACATCACATAACGTGTCAAAACGACAAACTTGGAAGTTCAGTAACATACTCTGTACTTGTTATAATATAACGAAACATCACATAACGTGTCAAAACGACAAACTTGGAAGTTCAGTAACATACTCTGTACTTGTTATAATATAACGAAACATCACATAACGTGTCAAAACGACAAACTTGGAAGTTCAGTAACATACTCTGTACTTGTTATAATATAACGAAACATCACATAACGTGTCAAAACGACAAACTTGGAAGTTCAGTAACATACTCTGTACTTGTTATAATATAACGAAACATCACATAACGTGTCAAAACGACAAACTTGGAAGTTCAGTAACATACTCTGTACTTGTTATAATATAACGAAACATCACATAACGTGTCAAAACGACAAACTTGGAAGTTCAGTAACATACTCTGTACTTGTTATAATATAACGAAACATCACATAACGTGTCAAAACGACAAACTTGGAAGTTCAGTAACATACTCTGTACTTGTTATAATATAACGAAACATCACATAACGTGTCAAAACGACAAACTTGGAAGTTCAGTAACATACTCTGTACTTGTTATAATATTACGAAACATCACATAACGTGTCAAAACGACAAACTTGGAAGTTCAGTAACATACTCTGTACTTGTTATAATATAACGAAACATCACATAATAACGTGTCAAAACGACAAACTTGGAAGTTCAGTAACATACTCTGTACTTGTTATAATATAACGAAACATCACATAACGTGTCAAAACGACAAACTTGGAAGTTCAGTAACATACTCTGTACTTGTTATAATATAACGAAACATCACATAACGTGTCAAAACGACAAACTTGGAGTTCAGTAACATACTCTGTACTTGTTATAATATAACGAAACATCACATAATAACGTGTCAAAACGACAAACTTGGAGTTCAGTAACATACTCTGTACTTGTTATAATATAACGAAACATCACATAACGTGTCAAAACTACAAACCTTTGAGTTCAGTAACATACTCTGTACTTGTTATAATATAACGAAACATCACATAACGTGTCAAAACGACAAACTTGGAAGTTCAGTAACATACTCTGTACTTGTTATAATATAACGAAACATCACATAACGTGTCAAAACGACAAACTTGGAAGTTCAGTAACATACTCTGTACTTGTTATAATATAACGAAACATCACATAACGTGTCAAAACTACAAACTTGGAGTTCAGTAACATACTCTGTACTTGTTATAATATAACGAAACATCACATAACGTGTCAAAACGACAAACTTGGAAGTTCAGTAACATACTCTGTACTTGTTATAATATAACGAAACATCACATAATAACGTGTCAAAACGACAAACTTGGAAGTTCAGTAACATACTCTGTACTTGTTATAATATAACGAAACATCACATAACGTGTCAAAACGACAAACTTGGAAGTTCAGTAACATACTCTGTACTTGTTATAATATAACGAAACATCACATAACGTGTCAAAACGACAAACTTGGAAGTTCAGTAACATACTCTGTACTTGTTATAATATAACGAAACATCACATAATAACGTGTCAAAACGACAAACTTGGAAGTTCAGTAACATACTCTGTACTTGTTATAATATAACGAAACATCACATAACGTGTCAAAACTACAAACCTTTGAGTTCAGTAACATACTCTGTACTTGTTATAATATAACGAAACATCACATAACGTGTCAAAACGACAAACTTGGAAGTTCAGTAACATACTCTGTACTTGTTATAATATAACGAAACATCACATAACGTGTCAAAACGACAAACTTGGAAGTTCAGTAACATACTCTGTACTTGTTATAATATAACGAAACATCACATAACGTGTCAAAACGACAAACTTGGAAGTTCAGTAACATACTCTGTACTTGTTATAATATAACGAAACATCACATAACGTGTCAAAACGACAAACTTGGAAGTTCAGTAACATACTCTGTACTTGTTATAATATAACGAAACATCACATAATAACGTGTCAAAACGACAAACTTGGAAGTTCAGTAACATACTCTGTACTTGTTATAATATAACGAAACATCACATAACGTGTCAAAACGACAAACTTGGAAGTTCAGTAACATACTCTGTACTTGTTATAATATAACGAAACATCACATAACGTGTCAAAACGACAAACTTGGAAGTTCAGTAACATACTCTGTACTTGTTATAATATAACGAAACATCACATAACGTGTCAAAACGACAAACTTGGAAGTTCAGTAACATACTCTGTACTTGTTATAATATAACGAAACATCACATAACGTGTCAAAACGACAAACTTGGAAGTTCAGTAACATACTCTGTACTTGTTATAATATAACGAAACATCACATAACGTGTCAAAACGACAAACTTGGAAGTTCAGTAACATACTCTGTACTTGTTATAATATAACGAAACATCACATAATAACGTGTCAAAACGACAAACTTGGAAGTTCAGTAACATACTCTGTACTTGTTATAATATAACGAAACATCACATAATAACGTGTCAAAACGACAAACTTGGAAGTTCAGTAACATACTCTGTACTTGTTATAATATAACGAAACATCACATAACGTGTCAAAACTACAAACCTTTGAGTTCAGTAACATACTCTGTACTTGTTATAATATAACGAAACATCACATAACGTGTCAAAACGACAAACTTGGAAGTTCAGTAACATACTCTGTACTTGTTATAATATAACGAAACATCACATAACGTGTCAAAACGACAAACTTGGAAGTAACATACTCTGTACTTGTTATAACATAACGAAACATCACATAATAACGTGTCAAAACGACAAACTTGAGAGTTCAGTAACATACTCTGTACTTGTTATAATATAACGAAACATCACATAACGTGTCAAAACGACAAACTTGGAAGTTCAGTAACATACTCTGTACTTGTTATAATATAACGAAACATCACATAATAACGTACTTGTTATAATATAACAAACATCACATAACGAAACATTGGAAGTTCAGTAACATACTCTGTACTTGTTATAATATAACGAAACATCACATAACGTCAAAACGACAAACTTGGAGTTCAGTAACATACTCTGTACTTGTTATAATATTACGAAACATCACATAACGTGTCAAAACGACAAACTTGGAAGTTCAGTAACATACTCTGTACTTGTTATAATATAACGAAACATCACATAATAACGTGTCAAAACGACAAACTTGGAAGTTCAGTAACATACTCTGTACTTGTTATAATATAACGAAACATCACATAATAACGTGTCAAAACAACAAACGTAGGAGATCAGTAACATACTCTGTACTTGTTACAATATAACGAAACATCACATAATAACGTGACAAAACGACAAACTTGGAAGTTCAGTAACATACTCTGTACTTGTTATAATATAACGAAACATCACATAACGTGTCAAAACGACAAACTTGGAAGTTCAGTAACATACTCTGTACTTGTTATAATATAACGAAACATCACATAACGTGTCAAAACGACAAACTTGGAAGTTCAGTAACATACTCTGTACTTGTTATAATATAACGAAACATCACATAACGTGTCAAAACGACAAACTTGGAAGTTCAGTAACATACTCTGTACTTGTTATAATATAACGAAACATCACATAACGTGTCAAAACGACAAACTTGGAAGTTCAGTAACATACTCTGTACTTGTTATAATATAACGAAACATCACATAACGTGTCAAAACGACAAACTTGGAAGTTCAGTAACATACTCTGTACTTGTTATAATATAACGAAACATCACATAATAACGTGTCAAAACGACAAACTTGAGAGTTCAGTAACATACTCTGTACTTGTTACAATATAACGAAACATCACATAACGTGTCAAAACGACAAACTTGGAAGTTCAGTAACATACTCTGTACTTGTTATAATATAACGAAACATCACATAACGTGTCAAAACGACAAACTTGGAAGTTCAGTAACATACTCTGTACTTGTTATAATATAACGAAACATCACATAACGTGTCAAAACTACAAACCTTTGAGTTCAGTAACATACTCTGTACTTGTTATAATATTACGAAACATCACATAACGTGTCAAAACGACAAACTTGGAGTTCAGTAACATACTCTGTACTTGTTATAATATAACGAAACTTAACGTGTCAAAACGACAAACTTGGAAGTTCAGTAACATACTCTGTACTTGTTATAATATAACGAAACATCACATAACGTGTCAAAACGACAAACTTGGAAGTTCAGTAACATACTCTGTACTTGTTATAATATAACGAAACATCACATAACGTGTCAAAACGACAAACTTGGAAGTTCAGTAACATACTCTGTACTTGTTATAATATAACGAAACATCACATAACGTGTCAAAACTACAAACCTTTGAGTTCAGTAACATACTCTGTACTTGTTATAATATTACGAAACATCACATAACGTGTCAAAACGACAAACTTGGAAGTTCAGTAACATACTCTGTACTTGTTATAATATAACGAAACATCACATAATAACGTGTCAAAACGACAAACTTGGAAGTTCAGTAACATACTCTGTACTTGTTATAATATAACGAAACATCACATAACGTGTCAAAACTACAAACCTTTGAGTTCAGTAACATACTCTGTACTTGTTATAATATAACGAAACATCACATAACGTGTCAAAACGACAAACTTGGAAGTTCAGTAACATACTCTGTACTTGTTATAATATAACGAAACATCACATAACGTGTCAAAACGACAAACTTGGAAGTTCAGTAACATACTCTGTACTTGTTATAATATAACGAAACATCACATAAACGTGTCAAAACGACAAACTTGGAGTTCAGTAACATACTCTGTACTTGTTATAATATAACTCACATGTGTCAAAACGACAAACTTGGAAGTTCAGTAACATACTCTGTACTTGTTATAATATAACGAAACATCACATAACGTGTCAAAACGACAAACTTGGAAGTTCAGTAACATACTCTGTACTTGTTATAATATAACGAAACATCACATAATAACGTGTCAAAACGACAAACTTGGAAGTTCAGTAACATACTCTGTACTTGTTATAATATAACGAAACATCACATAACGTGTCAAAACTACAAACCTTTGAGTTCAGTAACATACTCTGTACTTGTTATAATATAACGAAACATCACATAACGTGTCAAAACGACAAACTTGGAAGTTCAGTAACATACTCTGTACTTGTTATAATATAACGAAACATCACATAACGTGTCAAAACGACAAACTTGGAGTTCAGTAACATACTCTGTACTTGTTATAATATAACGAAACATCACATAATAACGTGTCAAAACGACAAACTTGGAGTTCAGTAACATACTCTGTACTTGTTATAATATAACGAAACATCACATAACGTGTCAAAACGACAAACTTGGAAGTTCAGTAACATACTCTGTACTTGTTATAATATAACGAAACATCACATAACGTGTCAAAACGACAAACTTGGAGTTCAGTAACATACTCTGTACTTGTTATAATATAACGAAACATCACATAATAACGTGTCAAAACGACAAACTTGGAGTTCAGTAACATACTCTGTACTTGTTATAATATAACGAAACATCACATAACGTGTCAAAACGACAAACTTGGAGTTCAGTAACATACTCTGTACTTGTTATAATATAACGAAACATCACATAACGTGTCAAAACGACAAACTTGGAGTTCAGTAACATACTCTGTACTTGTTATAATATAACGAAACATCACATAACGTGTCAAAACGACAAACTTGGAGTTCAGTAACATACTCTGTACTTGTTATAATATTACGAAACATCACATAACGTGTCAAAACGACAAACTTGGAAGTTCAGTAACATACTCTGTACTTGTTATAATATAACGAAACATCACATAATAACGTGTCAAAACGACAAACTTGGAAGTTCAGTAACATACTCTGTACTTGTTATAATATAACGAAACATCACATAATAACGTGTCAAAACGACAAACTTGGAAGTTCAGTAACATACTCTGTACTTGTTATAATATAACGAAACATCACATAACGTGTCAAAACGACAAACTTGGAAGTTCAGTAACATACTCTGTACTTGTTATAATATAACGAAACATCACATAATAACGTGTCAAAACGACAAACTTGGAAGTTCAGTAACATACTCTGTACTTGTTATAATATAACGAAACATCACATAACGTGTCAAAACGACAAACTTGGAAGTTCAGTAACATACTCTGTACTTGTTATAATATAACGAAACATCACATAACGTGTCAAAACGACAAACTTGGAAGTTCAGTAACATACTCTGTACTTGTTATAATATAACGAAACATCACATAACGTGTCAAAACGACAAACTTGGAAGTTCAGTAACATACTCTGTACTTGTTATAATATAACGAAACATCAATAACGTGTCAAAACGACAAACTTGGAGTTCAGTAACATACTCTGTACTTGTTATAATATAACGAAACATCACATAACGTGTCAAAACGACAAACTTGGAAGTTCAGTAACATACTCTGTACTTGTTATAATATAACGAAACATAAACGTGTCAAAACGACAAACTTGGAGTTCAGTAACATACTCTGTACTTGTTATAATATAACGAAACATCACATAACGTGTCAAAACGACAAACTTGGAAGTTCAGTAACATACTCTGTACTTGTTATAATATAACGAAACATCACATAACGTGTCAAAACGACAAACTTGGAAGTTCAGTAACATACTCTGTACTTGTTATAATATAACGAAACATCACATAACGTGTCAAAACGACAAACTTGGAAGTTCAGTAACATACTCTGTACTTGTTATAATATAACGAAACATCACATAACGTGTCAAAACGACAAACTTGGAAGTTCAGTAACATACTCTGTACTTGTTATAATATAACGAAACATCACATAACGTGTCAAAACGACAAACTTGGAGTTCAGTAACATACTCTGTACTTGTTATAATATAACGAAACATCACATAACGTGTCAAAACGACAAACTTGGAGTTCAGTAACATACTCTGTACTTGTTATAATATAACGAAACATCACATAATAACGTGTCAAAACGACAAACTTGAGAGTTCAGTAACATACTCTGTACTTGTTATAATATAACGAAACATCACATAACGTGTCAAAACGACAAACTTGGAAGTTCAGTAACATACTCTGTACTTGTTATAATATAACGAAACATCACATAACGTGTCAAAACGACAAACTTGGAAGTTCAGTAACATACTCTGTACTTGTTATAATATAACGAAACATCACATAACGTGTCAAAACGACAAACCTTTGATTTCAGTAACATACTCTGTACTTGTTATAATATAACGAAACATCACATAACGTGTCAAAACGACAAACTTGGAAGTTCAGTAACATACTCTGTACTTGTTATAATATAACGAAACATCACATAACGTGTCAAAACTACAAACCTTTGATTTCAGTAACATACTCTGTACTTGTTATAATATAACGAAACATCACATAACGTGTCAAAACGACAAACTTGGAGTTCAGTAACATACTCTGCACTTGTTACAATATAACGAAACATCACATAATAACGTGTCAAAACGACAAACTTGAGAGTTCAGTAACATACTCTGTACTTGTTACAATATAACGAAACATCACATAACGTGTCAAAACGACAAACTTGGAAGTTCAGTAACATACTCTGTACTTGTTATAATATAACGAAACATCACATAACGTGTCAAAACGACAAACTTGGAAGTTCAGTAACATACTCTGTACTTGTTATAATATAACGAAACATCACATAACGTGTCAAAACGACAAACTTGGAAGTTCAGTAACATACTCTGTACTTGTTATAATATAACGAAACATCACATAACGTGTCAAAACGACAAACTTGGAAGTTCAGTAACATACTCTGTACTTGTTATAATATAACGAAACATCACATAATAACGTGTCAAAACGACAAACTTGGAAGTTCAGTAACATACTCTGTACTTGTTATAATATAACGAAACATCACATAATAACGTGTCAAAACGACAAACTTGGAAGTTCAGTAACATACTCTGTACTTGTTATAATATAACGAAACATCACATAACGTGTCAAAACTACAAACCTTTGAGTTCAGTAACATACTCTGTACTTGTTATAATATTACGAAACATCACATAACGTGTCAAAACGACAAACTTGGAGTTCAGTAACATACTCTGTACTTGTTATAATATAACGAAACATCACATAACGTGTCAAAACGACAAACTTGGAGTTCAGTAACATACTCTGTACTTGTTATAATATAACGAAACATCACATAACGTGTCAAAACTACAAACCTTTGATTTCAGTAACATACTCTGTACTTGTTATAATATAACGAAACATCACATAACGTGTCAAAACGACAAACTTGGAAGTTCAGTAACATACTCTGTACTTGTTATAATATAACGAAACATCACATAACGTGTCAAAACGACAAACTTGGAAGTTCAGTAACATACTCTGTACTTGTTATAATATAACGAAACATCACATAATAACGTGTCAAAACGACAAACTTGGAAGTTCAGTAACATACTCTGTACTTGTTATAATATAACGAAACATCACATAACGTGTCAAAACTACAAACCTTTGAGTTCAGTAACATACTCTGTACTTGTTATAATATAACGAAACATCACATAACGTGTCAAAACGACAAACTTGGAAGTTCAGTAACATACTCTGTACTTGTTATAATATAACGAAACATCACATAACGTGTCAAAACTACAAACCTTTGAGTTCAGTAACATACTCTGTACTTGTTATAATATAACGAAACATCACATAACGTGTCAAAACGACAAACTTGGAAGTTCAGTAACATACTCTGTACTTGTTATAATATAACGAAACATCACATAACGTGTCAAAACGACAAACTTGGAAGTTCAGTAACATACTCTGTACTTGTTATAATATAACGAAACATCACATAATAACGTGTCAAAACGACAAACTTGGAAGTTCAGTAACATACTCTGTACTTGTTATAATATAACGAAACATCACATAATAACGTGTCAAAACGACAAACTTGGAAGTTCAGTAACATACTCTGTACTTGTTATAATATAACGAAACATCACATAACGTGTCAAAACGACAAACTTGGAAGTTCAGTAACATACTCTGTACTTGTTATAATATAACGAAACATCACATAACGTGTCAAAACTACAAACCTTTGAGTTCAGTAACATACTCTGTACTTGTTATAATATTACGAAACATCACATAACGTGTCAAAACGACAAACTTGGAGTTCAGTAACATACTCTGTACTTGTTATAATATAACGAAACATCACATAACGTGTCAAAACGACAAACTTGGAGTTCAGTAACATACTCTGTACTTGTTATAATATAACGAAACATCACATAACGTGTCAAAACTACAAACCTTTGAGTTCAGTAACATACTCTGTACTTGTTATAATATTACGAAACATCACATAACGTGTCAAAACGACAAACTTGGAAGTTCAGTAACATACTCTGTACTTGTTATAATATAACGAAACATCACATAATAACGTGTCAAAACGACAAACTTGGAAGTTCAGTAACATACTCTGTACTTGTTATAATATAACGAAACATCACATAATAACGTGTCAAAACGACAAACTTGGAAGTTCAGTAACATACTCTGTACTTGTTATAATATAACGAAACATCACATAACGTGTCAAAACGACAAACTTGGAAGTTCAGTAACATACTCTGTACTTGTTATAATATAACGAAACATCACATAACGTGTCAAAACGACAAACTTGGAAGTTCAGTAACATACTCTGTACTTGTTATAATATAACGAAACATCACATAATAACGTGTCAAAACGACAAACTTGGAGTTCAGTAACATACTCTGTACTTGTTATAATATAACGAAACATCACATAACGTGTCAAAACGACAAACTTGGAAGTTCAGTAACATACTCTGTACTTGTTATAATATAACGAAACATCACATAACGTGTCAAAACTACAAACCTTTGAGTTCAGTAACATACTCTGTACTTGTTATAATATTACGAAACATCACATAACGTGTCAAAACGACAAACTTGGAAGTTCAGTAACATACTCTGTACTTGTTATAATATAACGAAACATCACATAACGTGTCAAAACGACAAACTGTTCAGTAACATACTCTGTACTTGTTATAATATAAAACTCACATAACGTGTCAAAACGACAAACTTGTTCAGTAACATACTCTGTACTTGTTATAATATAACGAAACATCACATAACGTGTCAAAACGACAAACTTGGAAGTTCAGTAACATACTCTGTACTTGTTATAATATAACGAAACATCACATAACGTGTCAAAACGACAAACTTGGAGTTCAGTAACATACTCTGTACTTGTTATAATATAACGAAACATCACATAACGTGTCAAAACGACAAACTTGGAGTTCAGTAACATACTCTGTACTTGTTATAATATAACGAAACATCACATAATAACGTGTCAAAACGACAAACTTGGAGTTCAGTAACATACTCTGTACTTGTTATAATATAACGAAACATCACATAACGTGTCAAAACGACAAACTTGGAAGTTCAGTAACATACTCTGTACTTGTTATAATATAACAAACATCACATAACGTGTCAAAACGACAAACTTGGAAGTTCAGTAACATACTCTGTACTTGTTATAATATAACGAAACATCACATAACGTGTCAAAACTACAAACCTTTGAGTTCAGTAACATACTCTGTACTTGTTATAATATTACGAAACATCACATAACGTGTCAAAACGACAAACTTGGAGTTCAGTAACATACTCTGTACTTGTTATAATATAACGAAACATCACATAACGTGTCAAAACGACAAACTTGGAGTTCAGTAACATACTCTGTACTTGTTATAATATAACGAAACATCACATAATAACGTGACAAAACGACAAACTTGGAAGTTCAGTAACATACTCTGTACTTGTTATAATATAACGAAACATCACATAACGTGTCAAAACGACAAACTTGGAAGTTCAGTAACATACTCTGTACTTGTTATAATATAACGAAACATCACATAACGTGTCAAAACGACAAACTTGGAAGTTCAGTAACATACTCTGTACTTGTTATAATATAACGAAACATCACATAATAACGTGTCAAAACGACAAACTTGGAAGTTCAGTAACATACTCTGTACTTGTTATAATATAACGAAACATCACATAACGTGTCAAAACTACAAACCTTTGAGTTCAGTAACATACTCTGTACTTGTTATAATATAACGAAACATCACATAACGTGTCAAAACGACAAACTTGGAAGTTCAGTAACATACTCTGTACTTGTTATAATATAACGAAACATCACATAACGTGTCAAAACGACAAACTTGGAAGTTCAGTAACATACTCTGTACTTGTTATAATATAACGAAACATCACATAACGTGTCAAAACTACAAACCTTTGATTTCAGTAACATACTCTGTACTTGTTATAATATAACGAAACATCACATAACGTGTCAAAACGACAAACTTGGAGTTCAGTAACATACTCTGTACTTGTTATAATATAACGAAACATCACATAACGTGTCAAAACGACAAACTTGGAGTTCAGTAACATACTCTGTACTTGTTATAATATAACGAAACATCACATAACGTGTCAAAACTACAAACTTGGAGTTCAGTAACATACTCTGTACTTGTTATAATATTACGAAACATCACATAACGTGTCAAAACGACAAACTTGGAAGTTCAGTAACATACTCTGTACTTGTTATAATATAACGAAACATCACATAATAACGTGTCAAAACGACAAACTTGGAGTTCAGTAACATACTCTGTACTTGTTATAATATAACGAAACATCACATAACGTGTCAAAACGACAAACTTGGAAGTTCAGTAACATACTCTGTACTTGTTATAATATAACGAAACATCACATAATAACGTGTCAAAACGACAAACTTGGAAGTTCAGTAACATACTCTGTACTTGTTATAATATAACGAAACATCACATAACGTGTCAAAACGACAAACTTGGAAGTTCAGTAACATACTCTGTACTTGTTATAATATAACGAAACATCACATAACGTGTCAAAACTACAAACCTTTGATTTCAGTAACATACTCTGTACTTGTTATAATATAACGAAACATCACATAACGTGTCAAAACGACAAACTTGGAGTTCAGTAACATACTCTGTACTTGTTATAATATAACGAAACATCACATAACGTGTCAAAACGACAAACTTGGAGTTCAGTAACATACTCTGTACTTGTTATAATATAACGAAACATCACATAATAACGTGACAAAACGACAAACTTGGAAGTTCAGTAACATACTCTGTACTTGTTATAATATAACGAAACATCACATAACGTGTCAAAACTACAAACCTTTGAGTTCAGTAACATACTCTGTACTTGTTATAATATTACGAAACATCACATAACGTGTCAAAACGACAAACTTGGAAGTTCAGTAACATACTCTGTACTTGTTATAATATAACGAAACATCACATAAACGTGTCAAAACGACAAACTTGGAGTTCAGTAACATACTCTGTACTTGTTATAATATAACGAAACATCACATAATAACGTGACAAAACGACAAACTTGGAAGTTCAGTAACATACTCTGTACTTGTTATAATATAACGAAACATCACATAACGTGTCAAAACGACAAACTTGGAAGTTCAGTAACATACTCTGTACTTGTTATAATATAACGAAACATCACATAACGTGTCAAAACGACAAACTTGGAGTTCAGTAACATACTCTGTACTTGTTATAATATAACGAAACATCACATAATAACGTGTCAAAACGACAAACTTGGAGTTCAGTAACATACTCTGTACTTGTTATAATATAACGAAACATCACATAACGTGTCAAAACTACAAACCTTTGAGTTCAGTAACATACTCTGTACTTGTTATAATATTACGAAACATCACATAACGTGTCAAAACGACAAACTTGGAAGTTCAGTAACATACTCTGTACTTGTTATAATATAACGAAACATCACATAACGTGTCAAAACGACAAACTTGGAAGTTCAGTAACATACTCTGTACTTGTTATAATATAACGAAACATCACATAATAACGTGTCAAAACGACAAACTTGGAGTTCAGTAACATACTCTGTACTTGTTATAATATAACGAAACATCACATAACGTGTCAAAACGACAAACTTGGAAGTTCAGTAACATACTCTGTACTTGTTATAATATAACGAAACATCACATAACGTGTCAAAACGACAAACTTGGAAGTTCAGTAACATACTCTGTACTTGTTATAATATAACGAAACATCACATAACGTGTCAAAACGACAAACTTGGAAGTTCAGTAACATACTCTGTACTTGTTATAATATAACGAAACATCACATAACGTGTCAAAACGACAAACTTGGAAGTTCAGTAACATACTCTGTACTTGTTATAATATAACGAAACATCACATAATAACGTGTCAAAACGACAAACTTGGAAGTAACATACTCTGTACTTGTTATAATATAACGAAACATCACATAACGTGTCAAAACGACAAACTTGGAAGTTCAGTAACATACTCTGTACTTGTTATAATATAACGAAACATCACATAACGTGTCAAAACGACAAACTTGGAAGTTCAGTAAATATAACAAACATCACATAACGTGTCACGACAAACTTGGAAGTTCAGTAACATACTCTGTACTTGTTATAATATAACGAAACATCACATAAGTAACATACTCTGTGTTATAATATAACGAAACATCGAAAACGACAAACTTGGAGTTCAGTAACATACTCT
Source organism: Tachypleus tridentatus (assembly GCF_004210375.1). Lineage (NCBI taxonomy): Eukaryota > Metazoa > Arthropoda > Merostomata > Xiphosura > Limulidae > Tachypleus > Tachypleus tridentatus. The sequence continues at coordinate 19,843,236 of NW_027467777.1, forward strand.
GTACTTGTTATAATATAACGAAACATCACATAACGTGTCAAAACGACAAACTTGGAAGTTCAGTAACATACTCTGTACTTGTTATAATATAACGAAACATCACATAATAACGTGTCAAAACGACAAACTTGGAAGTTCAGTAACATACTCTGTACTTGTTATAATATAACGAAACATCACATAACGTGTCAAAACGACAAACTTGGAGTTCAGTAACATACTCTGTACTTGTTATAATATAACGAAACATCACATAACGTGTCAAAACGACAAACTTGGAAGTTCAGTAACATACTCTGTACTTGTTATAATATAACGAAACATCACATAATAACGTGTCAAAACGACAAACTTGGAGTTCAGTAACATACTCTGTACTTGTTACAATATAACGAAACATCACATAACGTGTCAAAACGACAAACTTGGAAGTTCAGTAACATACTCTGTACTTGTTATAATATAACGAAACATCACATGTGTCAAAACGACAAACTTGGAAGTTCAGTAACATACTCTGTACTTGTTATAATATAACGAAACATCACATAATAACGTGTCAAAACGACAAACTTGGAAGTTCAGTAACATACTCTGTACTTGTTATAATATAACGAAACATCACATAACGTGTCAAAACGACAAACTTGGAAGTTCAGTAACATACTCTGTACTTGTTATAATATAACGAAACATCACATAATAACGTGTCAAAACGACAAACTTGAGAGTTCAGTAACATACTCTGTACTTGTTATAATATAACGAAACATCACATAACGTGTCAAAACGACAAACTTGGAAGTTCAGTAACATACTCTGTACTTGTTATAATATAACGAAACATCACATAACGTGTCAAAACGACAAACTTGGAAGTTCAGTAACATACTCTGTACTTGTTATAATATAACGAAACATCACATAACGTGTCAAAACTACAAACCTTTGAGTTCAGTAACATACTCTGTACTTGTTATAATATTACGAAACATCACATAACGTGTCAAAACGACAAACTTGGAAGTTCAGTAACATACTCTGTACTTGTTATAATATAACGAAACATCACATAACGTGTCAAAACTACAAACCTTTGATTTCAGTAACATACTCTGTACTTGTTATAATATAACGAAACATCACATAACGTGTCAAAACGACAAACTTGGAAGTTCAGTAACATACTCTGTACTTGTTATAATATAACGAAACATCACATAACGTGTCAAAACGACAAACTTGGAAGTTCAGTAACATACTCTGTACTTGTTATAATATAACGAAACATCACATAACGTGTCAAAACGACAAACTTGGAAGTTCAGTAACATACTCTGTACTTGTTATAATATAACGAAACATCACATAACGTGTCAAAACTACAAACCTTTGATTTCAGTAACATACTCTGTACTTGTTATAATATTACGAAACATCACATAACGTGTCAAAACGACAAACTTGGAAGTTCAGTAACATACTCTGTACTTGTTATAATATAACGAAACATCACATAACGTGTCAAAACGACAAACTTGGAGTTCAGTAACATACTCTGTACTTGTTATAATATAACGAAACATCACATAATAACGTGACAAAACGACAAACTTGGAAGTTCAGTAACATACTCTGTACTTGTTATAATATAACGAAACATCACATAACGTGTCAAAACGACAAACTTGGAAGTTCAGTAACATACTCTGTACTTGTTATAATATAACGAAACATCACATAACGTGTCAAAACGACAAACTTGGAAGTTCAGTAACATACTCTGTACTTGTTATAATATAACGAAACATCACATAACGTGTCAAAACGACAAACTTGGAAGTTCAGTAACATACTCTGTACTTGTTATAATATAACGAAACATCACATAACGTGTCAAAACGACAAACTTGGAAGTTCAGTAACATACTCTGTACTTGTTATAATATAACGAAACATCACATAATAACGTGTCAAAACGACAAACTTGAGAGTTCAGTAACATACTCTGTACTTGTTACAATATAACGAAACATCACATAACGTGTCAAAACGACAAACTTGGAGTTCAGTAACATACTCTGTACTTGTTATAATATAACGAAACATCACATAACGTGTCAAAACTACAAACCTTTGATTTCAGTAACATACTCTGTACTTGTTATAATATTACGAAACATCACATAACGTGTCAAAACGACAAACTTGGAAGTTCAGTAACATACTCTGTACTTGTTATAATATAACGAAACATCACATAATAACGTGTCAAAACGACAAACTTGGAAGTTCAGTAACATACTCTGTACTTGTTATAATATAACGAAACATCACATAACGTGTCAAAACGACAAACTTGGAAGTTCAGTAACATACTCTGTACTTGTTATAATATAACGAAACATCACATAACGTGTCAAAACGACAAACTTGGAAGTTCAGTAACATACTCTGTACTTGTTATAATATAACGAAACATCACATAACGTGTCAAAACGACAAACTTGGAAGTTCAGTAACATACTCTGTACTTGTTATAATATAACGAAACATCACATAACGTGTCAAAACGACAAACTTGGAAGTTCAGTAACATACTCTGTACTTGTTATAATATAACGAAACATCACATAACGTGTCAAAACTACAAACCTTTGATTTCAGTAACATACTCTGTACTTGTTATAATATTACGAAACATCACATAACGTGTCAAAACTACAAACCTTTGAGTTCAGTAACATACTCTGTACTTGTTATAATATAACGAAACATCACATAACGTGTCAAAACGACAAACTTGGAAGTTCAGTAACATACTCTGTACTTGTTATAATATTACGAAACATCACATAACGTGTCAAAACGACAAACTTGGAAGTTCAGTAACATACTCTGTACTTGTTATAATATAACGAAACATCACATAACGTGTCAAAACTACAAACCTTTGAGTTCAGTAACATACTCTGTACTTGTTATAATATAACGAAACATCACATAACGTGTCAAAACGACAAACTTGGAGTTCAGTAACATACTCTGTACTTGTTATAATATTACGAAACATCACATAATAACGTGTCAAAACAACAAACGTAGGAGATCAGTAACATACTCTGTACTTGTTACAATATAACGAAACATCACATAATAACGTGTCAAAACGACAAACTTGAGAGTTCAGTAACATACTCTGTACTTGTTATAATATAACGAAACATCACATAACGTGTCAAAACGACAAACTTGGAAGTTCAGTAACATACTCTGTACTTGTTATAATATAACGAAACATCACATAACGTGTCAAAACGACAAACTTGGAAGTTCAGTAACATACTCTGTACTTGTTATAATATAACGAAACATCACATAACGTGTCAAAACGACAAACTTGGAAGTTCAGTAACATACTCTGTACTTGTTATAATATAACGAAACATCACATAATAACGTGTCAAAACGACAAACTTGGAGTTCAGTAACATACTCTGTACTTGTTACAATATAACGAAACATCACATAACGTGTCAAAACGACAAACTTGGAAGTTCAGTAACATACTCTGTACTTGTTATAATATAACGAAACATCACATAACGTGTCAAAACGACAAACTTGGAAGTTCAGTAACATACTCTGTACTTGTTATAATATAACGAAACATCACATAACGTGTCAAAACGACAAACTTGGAAGTTCAGTAACATACTCTGTACTTGTTATAATATAACGAAACATCACATAACGTGTCAAAACGACAAACTTGGAAGTTCAGTAACATACTCTGTACTTGTTATAATATAACGAAACATCACATAATAACGTGTCAAAACGACAAACTTGGAAGTTCAGTAACATACTCTGTACTTGTTATAATATAACGAAACATCACATAATAACGTGTCAAAACGACAAACTTGGAAGTTCAGTAACATACTCTGTACTTGTTATAATATAACGAAACATCACATAACGTGTCAAAACGACAAACTTGGAAGTTCAGTAACATACTCTGTACTTGTTATAATATAACGAAACATCACATAATAACGTGTCAAAACGACAAACTTGGAAGTTCAGTAACATACTCTGTACTTGTTATAATATAACGAAACATCACATAATAACGTGTCAAAACGACAAACTTGGAAGTTCAGTAACATACTCTGTACTTGTTATAATATAACGAAACATCACATAACGTGTCAAAACGACAAACTTGGAAGTTCAGTAACATACTCTGTACTTGTTATAATATAACGAAACATCACATAACGTGTCAAAACTACAAACCTTTGAGTTCAGTAACATACTCTGTACTTGTTATAATATAACGAAACATCACATAACGTGTCAAAACGACAAACTTGGAAGTTCAGTAACATACTCTGTACTTGTTATAATATAACGAAACATCACATAATAACGTGTCAAAACGACAAACTTGGAAGTTCAGTAACATACTCTGTACTTGTTATAATATAACGAAACATCACATAACGTGTCAAAACGACAAACTTGGAAGTTCAGTAACATACTCTGTACTTGTTATAATATAACGAAACATCACATAACGTGTCAAAACGACAAACTTGGAAGTTCAGTAACATACTCTGTACTTGTTATAATATAACGAAACATCACATAACGTGTCAAAACGACAAACTTGGAAGTTCAGTAACATACTCTGTACTTGTTATAATATAACGAAACATCACATAACGTGTCAAAACGACAAACTTGGAAGTTCAGTAACATACTCTGTACTTGTTATAATATAACGAAACATCACATAACGTGTCAAAACGACAAACTTGGAAGTTCAGTAACATACTCTGTACTTGTTATAATATAACGAAACATCACATAATAACGTGTCAAAACGACAAACTTGGAAGTTCAGTAACATACTCTGTACTTGTTATAATATAACGAAACATCACATAACGTGTCAAAACGACAAACTTGGAAGTTCAGTAACATACTCTGTACTTGTTATAATATAACGAAACATCACATAACGTGTCAAAACGACAAACTTGGAAGTTCAGTAACATACTCACATAATAACGTCAAAACGACAAACTAGAGTTCAGTAACATATCTGTACTTGTTATAATATAACGAAACTGTACTTGTTATAATATAACGAAACATCACATAATAACGTGTCAAAACGACAAACTTGGAAGTTCAGTAACATACTCTGTACTTGTTATAATATAACGAAACATCACATAACGTGTCAAAACGACAAACTTGGAAGTTCAGTAACATACTCTGTACTTGTTATAATATAACGAAACATCACATAACGTGTCAAAACGACAAACTTGGAAGTTCAGTAACATACTCTGTACTTGTTATAATATAACGAAACATCACATAACGTGTCAAAACGACAAACTTGGAAGTTCAGTAACATACTCTGTACTTGTTATAATATAACGAAACATCACATAACGTGTCAAAACGACAAACTTAGGAGTTCAGTAACATACTCTGTACTTGTTATAATATAACGAAACATCACATAATAACGTGTCAAAACGACAAACTTGGAAGTTCAGTAACATACTCTGTACTTGTTATAATATAACGAAACATCACATAACGTGTCAAAACGACAAACTTGGAAGTTCAGTAACATACTCTGTACTTGTTATAATATAACGAAACATCACATAACGTGTCAAAACTACAAACCTTTGATTTCAGTAACATACTCTGTACTTGTTATAATATTACGAAACATCACATAACGTGTCAAAACGACAAACTTGGAAGTTCAGTAACATACTCTGTACTTGTTATAATATAACGAAACATCACATAATAACGTGTCAAAACGACAAACTTGGAAGTTCAGTAACATACTCTGTACTTGTTATAATATAACGAAACATCACATAATAACGTGTCAAAACGACAAACTTGGAAGTTCAGTAACATACTCTGTACTTGTTATAATATAACGAAACATCACATAACGTGTCAAAACTACAAACCTTTGAGTTCAGTAACATACTCTGTACTTGTTATAATATAACGAAACATCACATAACGTGTCAAAACGACAAACTTGGAAGTTCAGTAACATACTCTGTACT